>NC_081432.1:42885755-43090755 GCF_949786415.1 Peromyscus eremicus | reverse complement strand
CAATGGAGTACTACTCAGCAGAGAAAAACAATGACATCATGAAATTTGAAGGCAAAGCCACGGGGTCTTGGTCACGAGAGACGTTTTGAACTGGAAATGACTAGGTGGAAGTGACTATGTCCTGCCGGGCATGCCCAACCATGCCCAACCGTAGGGGCGTGTTGTGAATCCATATCAACTAGAAAATATCATCCTGAGTGAGGTAACCCGAACCCAGAAGGACAAACATGGTATGTACTCACTCATAAGTGGATACTAGATATAAAGCAAAGAACAATCAGACTGCAACCCTCAGAACCAGGGAGGCTACATAGCAGGGGGGACCCTAGGATGACTGTGGCTTATAAGTTTTGGTTTTACTCAATTACTGGGCAAGCCTCAATGAAACATTTCACTATTAGGATAAGAATTTGTACTGTATCAAGCCGATAATAGAAAAATAAATAAATAAAAATGAAAAAAAAAGAAAGACATTACCTTAAAAAAAAAAAAACAGCAGGTGTGTAACAAGAAAACTTCAGAGCAGAATCAAAGTAAAAATGAGTAGCCAAAAACAAACAGTAAACACAAATCCTAGGAGCTGAGCTTGCCAACTTTAGCAACTAAGAACATGAACAAACATGAGACATTTAATTTTAAATTAAAATGTGTTTTTAGTATATATATATATAGATAGATAGATAGATAGATAGATAGATAGATAGATAGATAGATAGTGTGATGCTAGAGATACACTTACACCAAAATATATAATAATAAATATATATGTAATAATACATATAATAATATTTCTCATGCTGGGAAGGTAGTTCATGGGGTAGCAGTGCTTGTTGAGCAAGCATGTGAAACTAAGGTTGAATCCCCAGCACCCGCAAGAAGATCCTTGGCTATACTTGCTCCTGGCCCCACAGTATGAGACTGAAGAGACAAGCTGACCTGGAAGCTCATTGGTCAGAACGCCCAGATGCCCAAAAGGACATCTGCATACTAGTTCATGGAAAGACTGTCTCAAACAAATAAGGCAGAGAGCAATGGAGGAAGACACCTGGCAACCTCCTCTAGCTACCACACCAGCACACTAATGTGTATGCAACACATAAGTGTGCATACGTACACACTTAACATCCACCTCTAACTGCTATGTGATAGAATCTTGTATGCTACCCTTCCTCCCTGCAGTTCTAAGCCATCCATTAAAATTTTCCATGGCTAGAGACCAGGGAGCCTGCTAATGACAGTATTTGTTCTACAGGCTCACTCACAGCATCTTTGTCCTTCCTCCTCACTTCCCCACAGGCAGAACTGGCAGGGCTAGGAAGTCACCAAGCCTGACCCGGGGATGGTAAAATGAGAAAGAGCAGAAAGCAGCTTCTGTATCTAGACAGGCGCTAGGTGCTGGATGGTAGAGGAGGATGGAGCAGTCATGTCTCTGAAGGTAGGATGATGTGTTAATGTGTCTCTTAAAACTCAGTAGAAGCCTCTAGAATACTATCTGGATGGCTTTTAAAGGATTCAGAGAGACTGTGAAATTCTCATCCAGTAGTAGAGAAAGGGTCTTCATTGTGAGAAATTTCCCTGGTTGAGAGAAAGACAAAAACAGGTAGGATTTTAGCATCTCATATATTATAATTGCCCCAGAGTTCCATATAGATAGATCTACATATGTACCAAGAAAACAGGTGAACTTCAACACATATGTTTCAATTATTTGTGGAAGTGATCGTTTAAAATATTGGTGGTAAAAGAATTGTGGCAGAACTAATAAACTTTTGTATTATAGCAGTGCCCCTTCTAAAAATTATGAATTATTGAAAGGTTGTAAATATTAGTGAATAATAGCAAAGCCCTCCCTCTGTATGGAAGTTTTCTAATGGTATGAGTGTCACAAAGTTTTCATTCACTGAGATGGAGTTTTACCGAGAAAAACTGATTTTTATTGATTAATATTTAACAAACATACATGTAAATATTTATCACACAGTATTTTAAGACACTAATGAGAACTATAATTTTATACAAGCAATTATATAACTCTTTCACAATCTTCCAGGGAGTCTATTGACCCTTAAAATCACAAATTGAAAATTCTTACTCCAAGTCACTTGCTCTCTGTTAGGATCCTGCCCTCACTCCTCCGGGTCTGGTGTCTTACGTCATCAGCGGGTGTGGGCAACTGCATACCTGCCTTAAAAAGCCTGATGCAAAACCCCCCACTCTCTTTCTCTCTCTGTTTCCTCTATGCTCTCTGCTCTGCTCCGCTCCCTCCCCCATCTTTCTCTCTCATCAGGCCTGGTCCCCTTCCCCCCCACCCCTTTTCCCTCCTAATAAAGCTCTAGGGTTCTCTCGTGACCATGACCTTTCCACGTGGTAATCAGAGCCACCAACCAGTGCCATTTTACTATCATTTGGTGCTGTGAACTCGGATAAGAAATTCTGCACACTCAGCACCCGGGGCTGAACGTAGGAAGCCTAACCAAGGACTTGCAACTGCCCTGACCACTATGCATTTGTCTGCCACAGTGGTACCGTGGCAGGACTGTTCTCCCACCGTTGCAGGACTGTGCTCCCACCGTTGGCCCCGCCACCACCACCGCATCTCCCTGCCACACATAAGTCCTCCAACATTTCCTGAGGCTGCAGCCTGACCTATATTCCTCGAGCCGGACTCCTCAGGAAGGTCCTCGGGCTGCGCTGGCAATGACTCATTTTCTTTCTTGATGAAGAGGTCAATGCTGTCCGTCTCCCAGGGGGAGCCATGTGCTGCGTATGCCCCTGTCCTTACCTCTACTCTGACGACGGTCTGGGTAACCTGTGCTGATTTATAGATCCTTCTCCTTGCCTCAGGGATGCTTGAGATAGGAGCCTGGGATCCTGGTTTGTTATTTTAATTTTTTTATTTTTCTTGCTCAGCTGCAGCCATGGGACATAGGGGCGGATACCAGTAAATTTAGCTGCTTAATGGCTTCATGGGAACTTCTGCCAGCAAACGGGCAAATGAAAGAAGTTATCTTATCCCCAAGCTTTCTACTGAAGCTCTGAACCCTTCTCCCTTCCCCTATGGCCCGTTGCCACGTGCAACCATTTCTGTCTATCTGACTTCCACTTTCCAATGTCCAGCAGTAGGCAGGCTTTAGCTCACCTCACCTTAACTCCTGAACGAGTGAGTGGGCTCTCCAGTGTTGGGTGGGCTGCTTCTGCTGACTCTAACCCTAACTCACCTTAACTCCTCCCACTCGTTCTCAAGCTGCTGTGAGAAGCACAGATGGGTGGGTCTGAAAGTAGGCTAGGATTCATGCAAATAAGTTTACAGTAATCAGGATGGCTCTTAAGCCAGAGATCAGTCTATAGCCTGCCTCTTGGCAGGTCTACCTCCCCAACATAGGACTAAAACTAAAGCATCTGGAGAACAAGGATCCTGACCCCACAGGTGAAAGTGTCATCTGTGGCATTTAAGGTATACCAGGGGAGAGAGATAAAAATCCTGAGAACAAAATTGCCAAGTGCTGGCACACAGTGGTTGCTGAAAGCTGTTGTGTCCCTGTTTTTTTGTTTGTTTGTTTGTTTTTTTTTTTTTTTTTTTTTTTTTAAAAAAAAGAGGCTAGTGCATGCCCTGCCAGGCCAGACCATCAATTGAGTCTTTTTCAAAGTGCCACCTAGAAAGACAACTGGTCAGCTGACTGCCCACAGGTACCAAGAAGCAGGGGGACAGACAAAGACCTCCATCAGACCTAGGCTTGGCCACAGGCTCTCAGGGAACACAGAATGAAGCATGGAAGCGATTCATTTCTTTCCTTCTGGACACCAGAGCCACTGACCCAGTCCTGAGAGTTTTGGGGGTTCTCACCTCTCCTTGTTTCCCTATTTTCAGGGCAGGGAGGACAGCCTTACCCCCCCCCACACACACACACGAGATTTAATTGTACTTTCAGGGTTAGTTAATGGGAAAAGATTTTCCAGCTAAGATAGGAGATTTCGTTTCATTGCTTCCTCCATGTGCCTCACTCCAGACCTGTCAGAAGTGCTTCTCCTCCTCATGCACACAGACAGGGCCCTGACCTCTGCCTTGTCCCTAATTCCAAAGAAATAAGTTCTCATGCACAAGCTTTTCTCTTCCTGGTTCCTCTTCTAACTCACTGCTCAGCTAATGGTACAGGACCATCACAGAACTGGAGTCCAGAGATCATCAAGTAAGATATTGTAATAGCTAAAAGCATCCTGTCAAACACAAAAGCAGCCAGAGTGCCAAGCCAAGAGGGATGGCCGGCTCCAGGGCAGCAGGACGGCCCATCATCCCAGAACGCCTGTCTACCTCAGAGGGCCCCCTTCCCTACACCCCCCTAAAAGCCAACCAACACCCACCAAGTCAGCTGGAAGCAATTTTTCTAGGAGAAACAACACCCCTATTCCTATTCACTCACTTTTTATAATAAGCAAAAAGTTTGGAATGCTAAGATCCTGCCCTACTCCTCCGGGTCTGGTGTCTTATGTCATCAGCGAGCACGGGTGACTATGTAACTGCCTTAAAAAGCCAGATGCGGACCCCCCACTCTCTCTCTGTTTCCTCTCTGCTCTCTGTTCTGCTCTGCTCCCTCCCCCATCTTTCTCTCTCACAAGGCCTGATCCCCTTCCCCCACCCCGTTTCCCTCCTAATAAAGCTCTAAAAGGTATCACTGTGTTCTGTCGTGACCATGACCTTTCCACGTGGTAACCAGCGCCACCCACCAGCGCCGTTTTACTGTCACTCTTGACTGGTGGTTTAATATTAGAAACAATGATTATAAAATTGTCATACATGGGGCAGGAGGGGTGGCTCAATGGCTAAGAGCATTGGATGCTCTTCTAGAGTGCCATAGTATTTAGATTCCCAGAACCCACACGGTGGCTCATAACTGCCTGTAACACCAGTTCCTGAGAATTCAATGTCCTCTTCTGATCTCCTATTGTACCATGCACTTATGTAGTTCACAGGCAATATACATGTAGGCAAAACACCCACATACATAGGGTTTTTCTTTTCCTTGTATGCTTACAAGGGACTTCTGTGGGAGGGATGGAGGGAGGGAGGGAGGGAGGGAGGGAGGGAGGGAGGGAGGGATAAGAAAGGGTAATAGGGGATGAAAAGTCACTAATGAAATTGTCAAAGACTAAAATAACTTATTATACTTCCATACCTAAATTTCTTAAAGTTGTATTGAATGTTTAAACATACCAGTGTTACCTCTTAAATGAATGCTGACTATAAAGCATGGCTCTTATCTATATAAACAAAACTCTAGCAAACAGACTAATATTACTTTTTTCAGTGTAGGTTTATTTTTTCCATATTTCAATGGCAATTCTTCTAGAATTGCCTTTCATAAGAACCCTGTATGAGACCAGGTTTGCCCTGTAGAAATAATATGGCAGAGCTGTTCCCATCTACTTGGCTCAAAAAGCAAATGAGCTAAATGGAAGTGTTCTGTCCGGTGAGCACTAAATGCTTCCCTGCCTCTATTCTGTGTTTCTTTCTCAACTGTTAACCTATCAAGTCAATGCATTATTTATTTCAATATTGTGTGAAAACTCTTTTAACCTAGTGCATGAAGCACTCTGAGAAAAGTCTCAGAGTTTTTTGTAGGGATTTAGAAGTATCTTTAATTTATGAGTCACTCAATAGAACATGACTTACAAACCAGCTCTGAAATGACAGGAAAGAATATAGCAAGCATATGAATTTGACAGCATATGGCTATAGCAGTAAAGCATAAATGCTGTAAATGTTTCAGAGCATATTTTATTATATAAGTCACTAAATATGAATTGCATTCAATCTTTAATAACTTGGAAAATGGCATTTCAAAGCTGGGTTCAGTTGATGATTGAGAAAATTACTATTGCTTTGTAAGCAACATTTACTTTGCTGGTATGAGCTAGTTTTAAAATAAAAAGTAGTATTAAAATATTTACCTAAAAGAAATGCTTTTATATTCAAGGTTCTCTGCATCCTCGTGCAATGTGGTCATAAGGATCCCCATAAACAGAATTCATGAGCCTCTTTCTCTCTGTCTATACATGACTAATGAGCACTAACCTCTAGTCTTCAAAATATGATTGTTTTATCTCTTTTGAAATGCATGTATGCAAGTTTTAACATTACCTATGTAAGGGTTTTAATGTCTTTGGTATTCTGACAGATTACCTGTGGTGGGGCAGTTTGTGATTTCCCAAATGATCTGCTCCTCTACTTTGAAATAATTTGCAAAATGGACTTAGCATTCATGAACAAATTTGAACCATCTAAATTACTTAACAGTGTTTAAAATGCCTAAAAGGGTACTTTGGAAATCTAGGAAGCTTAGCAGTTTTGAACATTAAATTTAAAGTGAAAATTTAGATTGCATGTTGAAAGAAACAACTTGTCTGACTAGATCAGCAGTATTTCTTCCCCGGAAGCAAAGACATCCATGTTTAAATGGTGGATTCAGAATGTCTGATTTCTTTTTTTTAATGTTAAAAGCCAGAGCAAGAAGAAAAGAAAAAGAAAACTTGCTTTTCTATATGAAATGCCAGTGCTGGCGGATGGCCGGGAAATTGGGAGGCAATAGTGCATTGCAGGAGAAACAAAACAAAACACAAAGCAAAAGACACAAACATAATAGTTTAAAGCCATAAGGAAAGTGATTTTCTGGGCTTTTTAGTTTTTAATGTTATATAGAATTGGGAGGTATTTCCTTGGGGGAAAAATGTGTTTTATTTTTATCCACTAAAACAGGTCACCATCAAAGCACTAGCCGCCCCTGGGAATTTGCCTGCTCTGGACCACACTGCCACTCAATGGTCTCTTGGGGAAGGCTGTAGACATCCATGTTGAGTATCTGCCTGCTGTCAAAGCTGGTACTTGAATTGAAATCTAATGAAGTCAAGCTGATGTCAGTGCCACGAGGTTACTTTTGCCCTTCTTATCCTATGACCAGCCAAATAATCAAAATAGAAATTATTAGTTAGAAAGCCACGCTGCCGTGATGAGCATCAGTTTCTGGTTTGGTCTTTTGTAGCTGTAATTGTCACAGCACTAGGTATAGCAAAGCCACTTGCTCAGGAAAGTTCCCTCAACTATGAGTGGAGAAGACTGTTTTTGTCTGTGAAGCATTGGTTTCATTCATCGGAAGCTGGCCATTTAACTCCACACCATCAGGATAGCTCAGCAGACAATTTTGGGAGGTTGCTGCCTTCTTGGAATTTGTCAACTTGGTGAAAGCTTCCCAACAGATGAACACGAAAATTCTTGCACTTCTTTTGTATTCTTGCAGTTTAAAAGGTGTCCCATAACTTCAGACCAAGTTTCATTCCTTTAAAAGCAGTATATTATGTGCAAGGGCAATTAAAATGTAGTGAGGAAAGGAAAGCAGATGTTTTACTTTACCATTCAAGGCCGATTTCCTTTGGGTTGTTTGCCTCTTAGCTTTTTTTTTTTTTTCTGTTGTTTGTTTTATGGTTTTTAATCCTGGGCAACTTGGTTCAATTCAATTCCATCTCATAAACATTTATTGAACATTTGTATTTTATGTCATCAAATATTTAAGGAAAGATGATTGAGAAATACCAGACTGGCCAATATCCATTTTTACTTATATCCCTAACTCAAAACTATATGACTATCTTGTCTCCGTTTGCAGCATCAACTAATTGATGTTGAAAAAAGAACAGAAGGAAGATAAAACTTGAGTCCATACAGAGTTAAAATAAAAATCCTTAGAAAGAATAGCTTTTAAAAAAAGAGCTCCCCATGGAAGAGAGGCAGCATGGAGAGCAGCCGTGGAGATGAAAAGAAGACATTCTGAGCCCACCACAGCACCAATTCAGAATTTTGGAATCCATTCAAACAGCTGCTAATAGGTCGCAGGCAAAGGGATGAGGGACCACACAAAACTCTTCGGGTGCACTTTCAGAAAATGAGCCATTTGACAAGCAGTACCAATCGGGGGGTCTCCTCATGCAATATGTTACTATGCAGATCTTCTCTGCTGCTTCTTTGAAAAGAAGTAGATGCATACCCTATGGAAATGTGTGATCTTTGAGAATTAGAGGCAGGTATCTGACCACATCCCAGGAGGCAAATTACAGGAGCAGCTCCAGGGCGAACACTGATTCAGAAGCAATCTTTGTATCAATCACCTAATAAGTGAATTTAAAATAGCAAGTGAAAGCAGGGTCAGTCTTTAGAATTTATTCCAGGAATGACTTGAAAGATGAGTTGGATTAAAAGGATCCCCCTTTTCATGCATTTAGGGGTGGCTAACAAAAAGATTACTGATACTGCCAGAGAAAGCAAATTAAATCTAAGAATGATATCACTCGTCTTTCTCCATAAAGCAATTCCCCTGCTGAACATGCACCAGATATTTCCTATGCACTGTAATGGTGAGTAATAAAGCAGTGAGAGCTAGTGGCGTTTCCTGACATCATTTTTGAAAACATTTTCTCTTCTGACAGTGAGGTGGGGGAAAAGAAGATTATCCAACTGCTTATTCAACTCTTTGAGTTGAACCTTATAATTGCTTGGCTGACTGTCCTGGGTGATCTTTCATCACCCACCCCAGCTGCACTAGCTACAGGCAGATATGGGAAGAGTGGACCTGAGACATGAAAGGATAAATTCATGCATCACCATGCAGAAGGAACTTGGAAGTTACCTTTCATTTTTGTCTTATCGTTTTTTTTTTTTAAAACAACACTGATTAAATTTAACAAACTTTAAATGCATATCATTCCTCTAGCCACTGTGAGAGACAAGGTTGAGTAAGAGATGGTTTCTACTTCCTGTTCTCAATTTGTAGGAGACACTCCATACTCAGGAATGGTGACTGTGATACATTTTTGCAATAATATTTAAACTAGAGCAAATAGATCCACATACCAGGAACCTGTGTTTGCTTGTCCTCACTGAGTAGAGATTGCTTTCTGAAACTATGTTTTACAGCTCTCTAGCTCACCCCATCTCTACAGTTACTTCACCAGTGATTGGCAGAGATAGTTCCTCAAGCTTTGTTTGAGTTGCTCTTGGATGAAATGATCAACCTTGATAGTTGTGGAAAAAGTAACTTTTAAATCTCTACATTAGGAAATGTTAATCCTACTAAGCCAGAATAAGACCACTACCATAATTTTTGAACCAAATTTGAAGGAAGTTTTATTAAATACTGGCCAGGATGATGGACATTGGCCACATCCACATCCGAGATTCCCAGAGTATAGCAGAAAATTGTATTAGTCAGAGGCTTATAAAGGCAAGCCCCACAAGACTATGGATTTCCTCCTTCATCCAATCAGGGGCAAGTATACATCCTGATGTACTTTCCTGTCCATGTACCTCCCACCTAGGTGTGATCAAGACACACTGTGCAGTTGGAGCAACCAAGCTTCTTTACAGAAGTGAAAACACGTGGCTTTTTATCTTACAGGAACAACAGCCCCCAGCATTCCAAGAAGTTATCTGTCCTTGGACAAGTGGGGCTTACAGGTTAGAGGCATTTTTGTTTTAAAAATATCTTAGGCATGGTAACTTAAACTTAATACATAACTTCAGTTATCATAGAAATTATCTTGGTGAGGTCTTATAGTTTCTTCTTCTGTCAAGTAGAAAAGAAAAAAGGTACAGATTTCAAGGGTTTAATCAAAATACAATTAGAATTAGAGACCTCCCTCCTCCCCCCATGACTACTTAAATAACAAGAAGCAGAGAAGGGTCATACATTTTCTGTATCAACAACAAGTTAGTATTTTGGGAAGCCACTTAGTCTCTGTCTCAGACATTGAACATGGCCATTGCAGCTTGAAACATGTGCTCCATAGCTAACTTGGGACCAGCCCTCTGCCACTGTCCTTCAGTTGTTCCCAGAGCTTTTCTGCCTGATTATTCCCTCTCCAGCTGAGTCACCCTAATACCAGTGACTACTTATGCACAATTGTAGCTCAAAGCAAGCATTGTTGCTGTATACATACTTACACTTTAGGAGAGCATGCTAAGTGATATTCTTTGAGTTCATAATTCTCACCTCTTTAGAAATACAGAATCCCAATTCATACTGATGACCAATTATCCACTTTAATAGGCTACTTATAAATGTTCTCAAAATCAAGTTGTTATTGATGTTTGAGGCCATCATTAGCATGACTTAAATACAAGAAATATTTATGTTTAACGGGATCAATGTCGTATAAACCATATACTATAATTTTATATTATATGTATTATATTGGTAAATAATAAACTGTTTAAACTTGTGAAAGTGGACTCTGCAAATTAAGAGGACTTTCCTGTTCCACACTCCAGCGTGTTTATTTAAAATGTCCTCTGATAATCCATTGTCTAAGGACAGACTATCCCTCCCAGCTCTCTAAAGGAGAGAAGATAGAAAAGGAAAACAGCCCAAGAGTGTAAATGTGTCCTTGCCAAAAACCAAAGGGCAAAATACTTCCAGTGGAGGTTGATGTTATTTATCCCATGATATGGAAATGCCTACAGTAGACACTAGAAACTCATCCCAAGAGAGAAGCCCTGCTGTGCTCCAGACTCTCATCTGGGACATCCTGCTGGATGATTGTTAAGTGTCTTATTGGATGTCATTGCCTCTGCTGCTACTTGTCTCAGAAGCCTCACCCAAAGGGATATTCTACACCACCAGGGACTCTCTTAATCAAGAATGGCTCACTACCTCAATAGCAGGTTCCCTAGTCCATTTCTACTGGATGTTTGGAGCCCCAGTCTGATGATGTTTTATCATCTATCTGTGAGTTCTCTCAGTCTGTTACTTACTATTTGTTCTTTTGCCTTGACATATACTTAATAAACTTGTGCATTCAAACTTGAAAGGATCGTTATTGTAGACCATTCCCTGAACCATATAGAACAATTCTTCAGCAAGGTAATGAAGTATCTGTGCTTATTAAAATTTAGACTCACAACCAGCTCAATATCCAAGCATACTAAAATAGAAAAACAAGCTGACTTCCTCTATGTGATGTATGTTTCATAATTATTTCATTTCTAAGGTATTTTTTGTATATGCATACACAGGGAGAAAAAGATATGGAAGGGGATATAACTTTTAAACTCATTTATTGGGATTATCTTTCTGCAAGCCTATGGGATCCAACAACTGCAGTCCACTTTCTTAGAGGGACTTGGTTTCTGTTTCTTATTCTAAGTAGCATGCTTAACATCTTAACTCAGACATATCAATGGTTTTATTGAGAAAGATAAAATTTTAAGAATTATAATAAAATTTCAAAATACTTCTGGATCAAATACTCAGAAAAATCAGTACATAAGTGATTTATTAAAAATATACTACACATCTTAAAAGCGTGTATACACACATACATCAACAATTTGAAGAAAGAATAGGTTCACATTCTTCTAATGGATCATCAAGCATCTTTTCAGCAAAACAAGGGAATGGCTTTACGTCAGTGGCTTAATAATAAGCTCATCTACAGCTTTCAAGACTTGCCCAAAGGTAGCACAAATGAGAACATGATGGGAAGGACACTGCTTTTAACATTTGCTATATAATGCAATAAATGACATAGTGATACTTAGGTCAATGACAGACCGCACAGCTGTAACAGTGGTCCAGGAAGACTGTAATGGAGCTGCAGCTATCATACCATTCCAGAGCAATCACATATTTGTGGCATTAGTGTAAACAAGCTGTTCTATTGCTAGTCATATAAAAGCATAGCGAATACAACTATGTATAGAATTTAACATAATAATAGTAAATGATTGTTCATAACTGGTGTCTCTACAATACTATATCATGTAAATACTAGCTATGTGCTCCTGCTTATTAAAAACTAATCCAAGGGCTGGACAGATGGCTCAGTAGTTAAGAGCACATACTGCTCTTCTGTGAAATGATAAGATGGCCTAAATACACATTACTCAGAAGGTATCCTGGTCTTTGAGCAACACATGGCTGTGTGTAAATATACATAGACAGAAACAGACAAACAAGAGAACGGAAAAACTCATATTTGATTCATGTCTTTAGTCAATTAGAACAATATTGGAACTAAATTTAATACTTCATGCCAATTTGAGAACATCTTTCTATATTATTCTATCAGTAAAGTTTAGTATAAAATTCCTGAAGTTGATCTAAGAGTAGTCATCATTTATAATTTACTTTTGTGGTTCTAATTTAAAAACTCAGAATTTCCTTTCTCTTTTACTAATTGCCACAAATTTTGTATTTATAAAACCAAGTAATTTTCACCATAATCACACTTGAAAATATGTCTTTAAGATTTTTGTGAAAACCAAAGAGATTTCCTGAGTATTTTTAGCTGTTCTGTAATTGCAAAGCTTACATTTCATCATGTCAAATGATTTGAGGTCAACATTGAGCAATCATATAATATATGTGTATATTTGGGATCCAATGCAGCTGAAGTCCTGGGACATGTGTTAAAAACTTGGGTAGACTGAGTGAGCCACAAATGTAAAATGATCACAAAAGACTGAGTATCGCTGCCCAGGGGGCCACCCTTCAGCAGCACAGGGCTCAAAGAGAATCCACAGAGTCGGTGCTTACTTTAACTTTTTTATCTGAGGGAGTTAAGGGAAAAAGACACTCACACATTCTCTTGATAGTTTCCTTCTTAATTCTTCTTCTGTATTCTCCACTCTGTGTTCTCTATTCTCTTTTCTTGTCTCTATCCAGAAATGTCCCTTCTGTCTCTCTTGATGTTTTCCTTCTCCTCCTAACTTGCTTGGTGATCTCCTCCTAATTCTCTCATTCTTGATGTTTTCCTTCTAACTCTATCTTTATTCTGAATGTTTCCCTTCCAGTTCCTTCTAACTCTCTCATTCTAGGTGTTTTCCTTCTAACTCTCTCATTATTGATGTTTTCTTTCTTATTCTCTCATTCTTGATGTTTCCCTTCTAACTCTATTTAACTCTTGATGTTCTCCTTATAACTCTATCTTTATTCTTCCTTATTCTCTCATTCTTGATGTTTTCCTTCTAACTCATTTTAACTCTATCTCTATTCTTTCCCTTACAGCTTATATTACCCTATTAAAATCTTTCAGACAATGTAAAAATTACAATGTGGTTATATTTTGTTTTTCAAGTGAATGATTACAATGAATACAAGCAAAAAAACAGCATGTTTTTCACATCCCTTATATGATTAAACATTTTGTGTATTCCAAGTGAAAAACAAATTATCCCAAGAGCCCACATACATTCATACTCAAGCAACTTGTTATAGATTAGATATTCTTTTACTGGCAGGCTGTATTTTTCAGTTACAAAGAAAGGACCACTCACTTCATTACTTATCTTGAAAGGTAATCTTATAAGGAATCTTAAAGGAATTACAAATCTAAACTTTAATATATGAAAAAGAATCAATTAGCTCTACTTTAAATCTTTAGAGTACATACCCACTCATCAATAGTTCCTTATACCAGGAGATTTAGGGCAGAAATGGGTATAAAGAATTAATCATCACCTTTGGTCATCAACCAATCCTAGCAAGAAAGTGTGTCAGCTGATAATAATTAGGCTACTTCGTTCTTGTTCCTTGACCTTAAAGCATTCAACTACAGGCCTTTCTAAAACTTTATATTGTCTTCTTGAGTTTTTCACTTCAAAGCTATTTGACAAAAACATCTTAGTCTAACTTTAAGTTATTTTCAAATTTTGTTTCAGCTGTGATGCACTCCAAAACCTGTGAACACATCTCCCAACATTAAGATTAAAGGAATTTAAACTAGTTGGGCTACTGGGACTCAGTTGTTTTTCTTAATCATTAACCTAAGCCATAGTCTATATGGCTCCTCAATAGAAACTCATGTGTTCTAAGTGTGTGACACTTTCTTGTTTTATGTTTATCACCAAAACTCTATTTAAACTAACATTATTATTAGTATCAGTTAGACAGTATGGCTTAGGAAGAAATCATCTTCATAATAATCCACTGGAAAAATTGCCCAGGAGAATGGGATGTTTCCATGAAATAAACACACTATTTACAGGTAGTAGGGATCTCCACACACCACTTCACACCATGCCAGATACCAGAGAAAGATGGCAGCGGCAAACATGTAAAGGCACAGCAGAAGCAAAAGACATTCTGGAGTCTGTGGTCTCAGAGCCTTGCCTGTATGAGATTCAGCCACCAGGGATTCACCTCCTGGTGGGCTAACACCTGAACTTCAATTGCCACCTGCTGCTTCTCCAGCATGGCCACTGGCAACTAAGTTTCAACCATGTTCAGGAAGACTTTTGTAATTCTTAATTTATAACCAAACCTCAATAGCTACTTTATCCAATTAGTTTCCTTGCTTTGCCAATATTGGCTTAATCTGTTTTGTATTATTATATTTTATTTTTGGGAGCCCTATTATTGAACTTGTAATTTCAATTCTCTTAAGCTGTATAGTTTGAACACTCTTGGAAAATAAGTTTTTGTTTCTTATACTTCCATGTCCCCTTCCCTATCTGATTATCCAGTTATTTTGAATCTTTTGTTGTCTTTCCCATTTTGTTCTTCCTCCCTGTGGGCATCTCTGTCCAGGATAGAACTATAATCTTGCATAATATAATGGGATTTCACTCACACTGAATGTCATGTAAACTCTCTCTCTCAGAGTTAGTTTTAGTTATTTGTTCTAATATAATATGAATCATTTCTCTCCATATTCATTAAAACTTTTTAAAGATTTATTTATTTATTTTATGTATATGAATGCTCTATCTGCATGTATACCTTTATCCCAGAAGAGAACATCAGATCCCACTACAGATGGTTGTGAGCCACCATGTCATTGCTGGCAATTGAACTCAGGACCCCTGGAAGAGCAGCCAGTGCTCTAACCACTGAGTAGTCTCTCCAGCCCCTAAACCTTTAAAAACTGGAATCATCATGTTTTACTTTGTGAAAGAATAATTTTCAAAGTGACATATTAAATCAACTGTATAAAAGATTTTTACTTATCAATTAATTAGGAAACCTAAAACATTTTACAACCAATTGAAAGGACAATTTAAATAACAGAACACTTGCTGAGGCTTTAAAGAAGCATTTTTCTAAAGTTCAGTGATAATTCTAGTTTCATTCTAGCTTTTATTTTCTTTCAAGATGGGGTGAGCTCTAATACATAATTATTCCAAAGTGTATTCCAACATGCACCAGGGTATCACTATTAACATGTCTTAAACTATAAGCAAGGTACTTTGAGATGTCCATAATATCACTATCAGCATGTTGGCATCTGCACTCATCAAAAGTCAAACTGTTGGTGTACTGATATTGTGGCAGTAGTATCAAATTATGCATGGAATTCTTTTCTATGAACTCAAGAAAAATTGAACAGTTAAAATGCCTTTAGTGATGCAATATAATTTATTTTATTATTTATTAACCATTGTACATTTTTATGCCTGTAAAATGGGAATCACACATTAAAGATGTTGATTGCATACTAAGGAATAATCACTACCTAGAAGAAAAACACCTTACAATTTTCCAAGTTGCCAGTTGAATCTGTCACTCTAAAAATATGACTTGAGGCCTGGAGAGGTAGCTCAGCAGTGAAGAGCATTGACTTCTAAAGGTCCTGAGGTCAACTTCCAGCAACCACATGGTAGCTCACAACCACCTGTAATGAGATCTGATGCCCTCTTCTGGCTTGCATGGACACATGCAGGCTGAACACTGTATATATAATAAATAAATAAATCTTTTAAAAAAATATGACTTGAGATAATGACTAATGGTGAACCTATGGTCTATAAAACTTGTATACTTGATAATTTCAAAAATTAAGAAAATAAGTTCATCACCTTAGGGAAAACAATTAAGAGTGTTTGTAACTAATTAAAAGTTTGAAAAATCTGTATTCTCCACTCTGAGTTTCAGAGATTTCTGATGCTTTCTGGTGACTTCAATGATATGAATACCTATGAATTTGATTTTATGTGATATAATAAGAATATGTCAATATTTAAAAGATGACTCAATGTTTGCTACAATACTCACTGTTGTGACAAAGTATCTGACAGAAACAACTTAGGACAAGGAGAAGTTATTTTGGCCCATGGTTTATGGAAGGATGAAATTCATCACAGCTAGAAGGCGTGGCAGCGGGAGCATGAGGCAGCTGGTCACATTGCATCCACCATCTGAAAGCAGATAGTGATCAACCCTGGGACTCATTGGGTTTTCATGCTCCCTTCTTCCCTTTGTGTCATCTGGTACCCCACTAATGGCATGGTGTCTCTTACATGCATAGTGGGTCTTCCACTCTCAGTTAAGTCACTCTGGAGAACACAGACAGACCAGATGGCTGATTCCCAGACAATTCCAGATCCAGTCAATTTGACAATAACAATTAATTATCCCACTTAAAGAGGTAATGCTTTTAAAATCATCAAATATACTACAAAACCATGCACTGACAAAATAAAATAAGTATACAAATTATAAAGCATATTGATGGAGTATCAATGTAACAGAGTGTGCAGCAACCGTTAACATAGGTTCTTTTCCAAATTCTTATTAAAGTTCAAGGAACTTAAGAACTTGGCCAGTTTCTTCAGGCTGTTAAAATTGTCCCCCTTCTCTCTGACAGACTGGGATGAATTGAGTTCAACCAAAGCAACCATTCACAATAATTACATAGTAAATTTAAGAAGATAGCCACACCTTGTTTAGTATTAAATGTATTGACAAACTTGGTAGAATGATAATGCTTTTTATCAGTTTTATTTCTCAAAACACAATTCTATTCCACAAAGTATGTCTTATAGGCTAATCCAAGGCGATTTTTTAAAATAAATCTATACATATTTGAAAATGAATCTGTTTAAATTCTAATTCTAATTCTCCAGGTGTGGTGATATTCACCTGCAATCCCAGAACATGGAAGACTGAAGCAAGAAGACTGCCATGAATTCAAGGCTAGCCTGGAATACATAGAGAGCTTAAGATCCATCTGAGCTAAATAGGGAGACCCTGTCTCCAAATAAATCAATTCATCAAAATGTGCTAATCATATTTTAAAAATCTTAATAGGGTTTCTCAATAGATCTTTAAGTATGAAAGGAATCTTTAGATGTAGGAAATAGTTTAAGAATCATTGATTTAATAATTTTTTTCATCTTAAATGCATGTAGAGTACTATGCTGCTTATATCAAGTTTAGCTCTAAGTACATCTTTATTTCTCTAGAGGTGCTCACCAAATATAAATCTAGGTACTTCTGGGGATGGCCATTTTTGGACAGATTTAAAACAGTTTATTGGTGCTTGCCACCAAGATTAAAATAAAAATAGAGGGAAATGGTGTCTAAAAATATATAGATCTCTACAAATTTAGTATATACAGAATTGATGATTCTGGGCAAGTTGGAACTCAAAATGGAAAAATACAAAATTATATTAGTTTTATCTTACTGTGAAGCAAATTACCAATAAACTTAGTAGCCTAAAGCAATAAAAATGTATTTTGCTCATGTTTGCATGACTTCTGACTAAATAGATAATGCTGTTTTAAATTTGAGTTGTATTTAGGTGAGTGGATTCATTTTATGGTAACTCACTGAGCTGTATGCTTATAATCTGTATGTTTTCTAGATGAGCTCTAATTCAATTTAAAAAGGGTAGCTATAAGCTTATTGAACAGATGTGCAAAATTTATTTTTAAGTGAAAAGAATAATACTCAAAACACTTTAAAAATTCTTAAGTTCATAAAAGCATAACCTTCCTCTTAGAAATGAAATTGGGATATGCATATATTCATAGATACAGAGAGAGGGGACAGAAAACATTCCTAAAAGTGAGATCATGAATGATAAGGTTGGAGGAAAGGATACAGTTCTCAAGTTTCCTTTGTATCTTCTCTACTATTTCATTTTTAAATTGAGGACACATATGATTTAGTAATTAGAATAGAAGTAATTTTAAGAAACAAGAAATAGTAGAATACAAAATTAGATCTCAGCTTTAATAATTATTATACTACTGAATATTTAAGACACTATTACGTGATTTAATTAATAAATAATAAAACTTGTTCTGACAGTTGTTCTCACCACACTATATGAATACTATTCATCTCCCAAGAAAACATGCAATCATAAGATTTTTGAAAAAATGAATGGACTTAGAACATATTATAAGAGGTCAAATTTTAAAAAAGGAAGCTATGTGCTCTCCCTTATAAGTAGAATTTAGTTAATAATATATGTATATACATAAGCAAATGTACTGTGGGTACAGTATAACATAGAGAAAGAAAACAAGAATGAATAAATATTAGAAAAAAGGAAGGACTCAATGTAGTCAATGACCATAAAGTATAAAAGAGGATATGAAGCTGATTATTTTTCCAATTCTAATTTTCATGGAATTTTCATTTTTGAGAGCAGATAAATGCACAAAATTATATTCTACAATAAAAATACAAAATCCAACATGACTCCAGAGCTTCTATGTGTGTGTGTGTGTTTAATTTGTAATTTTTTCTAAAATATAGTTAAAACTAAAAAATTCAAAGGCCAAAAATCAGAAAGAGCTAGTAATGTGGCTCAGGTGTAAATGTGCTTCTTACCAACCCTGAAGACCTGAATACAATCCTTGGAACCCACATGGTAAAAGTAGAGTACCTACACCCCTTAAGTTTTCTTCTTTCCTCTACTTGTAGACTGTGCTGGCCAGTTTTTATATCAATTTGATAGTCATTTTGGAAGAGAGAATTACAGTTGTGAAAATGCCCCCACAAGATTGGCATGTGGGCAAGACTGTGCAATATTTTCTTGATTGATGATTGATGTGCATGAGCCCTACCCACAGAGGGTGGTGTCACTCCTGGGTGAGTGGTACTGGGTGGCATAAGAAAGCAGCTGAGCAAGCCATGAGGAGCAAGCTAGTAAGCAGCGTTCCTCCATGGCCTCTTCATCAGTTCCTGCCTCCAGGATCCTGCCCTGACATCCCCAGATAAAGGATGACAAGCTGCAAGATGAAATAAAGGCCTTCCTCTCGCTAAATTGATATGATGTTTTATCATAGTAATAGAACTCTAAGACACACAGCCTAGTGTGTATGTGTGTACATGTACATTTGCTAGCATATGCATGTGTGTGCACAAAAACAAGGAAGTGAATATTAAAAAAGAGAGAACTCAAACAAATAACTTAGTGTTACACTTTAAGGTCTTGGGGAAAAAACATGAACACCTGAAAACAGTACAGGGAAGAAATAATTAAGATTGAGGCAGAAATTAATGAAATGAAAACAATAATAACAAACAATACAAGGAAAGGAAGAGTTGATTCCTTTAAAAAGATAAGATTGGTAATGCCTTAGCCAAATTAACCAGAGGAGGGGTGTCAATTAATAAAATTGGTGATATAAAGGGAGTGATTACAGATGACACAAATGAAATTCAGAACATGACAAGGCCATTTCCTACTGAATTGGAAAATCCAAGAAAAATGTATTAGTTAATAGATCCATTGGACCTGCCAAAATTACACCAAGATGAAATAAATATGAAGCCTAACCATGGTGTTAACCATGATGTTTTTATGAAGCCTAACCATGATGTCAAACCAGATAAAGAAATAACAACAACAAAAATTACAGACTGATACCCCTGACGAACATAGGTATAAACTTTTTTAATAAAATACTGGATAAGAATTCCACATGAAATCTCTTAGAGCTAATAAACACTTTCATTAAAGTGGTAGGATATTAAATTAATACACCAAGATCAGTAGCATTCCTATAAAACAATAACAAACATTCTGAAAAAGAAATAAGAGGAGAAACCCCATTCATTACAGAAAAAAAATATAACGAATATAAAAATAGTCAGCAATAAACATAACCAAGGAAATGCAAGAACTCTACAGTGGCAACTTTAAGATGCTGGAGAAAGAAATTGAGGAAGACTCTAAAGGATGAATGCTCATGGATCAAAAGAATTAATATTTGCAAAATAGTCATCCTTTTCTAAAGAACTATAAATTCAATATAACCACAACAAAACTCCATGGGTCATTCTTCAAGAACATAGAAAAGTCTTGAAATGTATATGGAATTCCAAAGTACCAATGATAGGAAAAAGAATCTTGAATAAAAAGAATATCGTAGGAGGTACCAACCTACCTGACTTAAATTTATACTACAGGGCCATAGTAATAAAAACTGTATCTTTCCAGAACAAAAATGAAATAGATGACCTGGGTATAAGTACATACAGTTCTACCTACCTGATTTTTCACACACACACACACACACACACACACACACACACACACACATTGTTAAAGAAAAGACAGCATCTTTAACCAGTGGTGCTGTGAAAACTGGATATAAACAGGCAGAAGAATAAAACTAGGTCCATATCTCTTTCAACCTTAGCACTCAATTCCCAATGAATGAAGGATTATATAAGACCTGACATCTGAAATTTCCATAAAAAAGAAGCAGAGAGCATGCTTCAATATACAGGCACAATAGAGACTTTGTAAATAAGATTCTAGTAGTGCAGGAAATAAGACCAGCAACTGACAATGGAACTTAATGAAACTAAAAGCTCCTGTATTATAATTAAGTGAAAAGGCAGACCAAAGTATGGGAGAAAAATCTTTGAGGAAAATATCTGACAGAGTATTAGTACATAGAATATATAAGAAGAAGACAAAACCCTAACACCAAGAAAATAACCAATGCAGTAGAAAAATGTTTAGGGGAGCTTGTGAGATGGCTTGGCAGTTAAGAGCCCAGGTTGCTCTTCCAGAGGACCCAGGTTCAATACCTAGTACCTACATGGTGATTCTCGACATTCTATAACCCCAGTCTCTTGGGGATCTGATGCCTTTTTCCAGCCTCCACAGGTAATGCATACGTGTAGTGTACAGACATACATGCAGGCAGAACATTTATACATGTAAAGTAGAAATAAAAATTAAAAATAAGTTTAAAAATGATCTGTGGAATTAAGCAGACATTTCTCAGGCAAAAAAAATACAAACAGTTAGGCATCACTTTTAAAAGTATTCAACATTTTTAATTACCAGAAAAAGTTAAATCTACTGTAATAGTCCATCTCACCCCAGTCAGAATGGCTATCAACAAGAATACAAATGATAACAAATTCTGGTATAGCTTTACAGAAAGCAAAACCCTTATACACTGTTGGTGAGTCTAAACTAGTGCAGTCACTTTGAAAGTCATTTGGAAGTTTTCTAAAGCAAAAATTAAAAATAAACATAAAAGTAAAATAAATTACCATATTACCCAGGGAACAAAAAAGATTTTACAACATACTACAAATACATTTGAACATCCATGTTCATTGCTGCCCTAGTTACAATAGTCAGAAAATAAAATCAGTTTAAAGGCCCATCAACTGACGAATGGATAATGAAAATGTGGTACACATACACAACAAAATTATATTAACCTGTCAAGAAAAATGAAATAATGACATTTGCAGGTAAATGGTTGAAACTGAAAAATGTACCGAGTGGACTAACCCAAGCCCAGAAGAACAAATGCTGTTTGCTCTCTCTGATATGTGGATCCCAGCTTCAATCCTTTAGTTCTGTTTAAGTCAGTATAGTTTTGAAACCATAAGACTAAGAAGATGTTGGGGTGGAGTTCCTAAAGAGAGTGAAGATAGTGGAACATGAGTCAAAGGAAAGTGTAGAGGTGAAAGAGTAGGGTAAAAATGTTTAAGTAGGAAATGCTTGGGGGGAATTAAGAGCATGAGGCGGCAGTGGTGAGGATTAACTAAACTAAATGTATATGGAAAAGCCATATGTAAACCTAGTATGTTGTAACCCAATTAAATATTACAAAAGAGAGATTAAATAGGTACCATGGCTAGATAATGCTGCCCCTAGAAACAATGGATTACTAAACACAATTCCCAGTCCCAGGTGTGAGATGTCTCCACTGTCCACAGGGATTACAGAGGCTCTCCAAATAATACGGAATCTTGTCAGTCCTCCACAGGATAAGACCCTATTGCTAAAGACACCACACACACCAGTTGCAAGATGTAGAGAACACCAGCTGGAACTGAGCTGGCTAGATTTCAAACTGAACAAAAAATGCAATGCAAGTTACTAGGAAAGAAAGCGTATAAACTGTCTAACTGAGCAGTGAGCCCTATAAGCCACAAGATCAACCCGCCTGGCAAGATAGGCCCACCAGTACAATAATGGCATGACTGTTACGATAGTAAAGAACTACACTCTGATTGGATTTGAGGCCCACTCCATGGGGAAACCATGTGTGGTGCTATAAACCCAATTCACATTGATGATGCTTAGAGAGATCATAGGCCCAAAGAAGAACTTACTATTCTCATTTAACTAAATTTACATAACACCAAACTGGCTTCTAAATATCTATATTTATGTCCAGAGACAAAAGCTACTCTCAACCTTAACCAGAGGTTGTTTGTTTCTTTGTTTGTTTTTTTATTTTGTTTTGTTTTGGGTTTGGGGGATTTTTTTTTTTTTTGCAGTGAATGGTAGTGAATGTATATTGATGGTTTTTCACAATGCTGAGAATAAGTGATGGCTAAGGGATTAGCCCTAGGTAAGATATTTACACCACCCCCTCTATGGCTCAGGGAGTATTATAGAACAGTGTGTGGGAAGTATGTAACAACCAGAAGATAGTAGGGAAGGACTGAAATGCCATACATTAAACTAGATACAACTATGCAGTCATGCACTTACAATTACTGTGATCACCAGCACTGTGCCTGCAACAAGACTGTCCCTATAAACAATCAGTCATGGAAGGATGAGAGGCTCATAGGGCCCAACTTCTTATTCCTGAATTATTAGCTATTAAAAGATTCTGGAATTGGAATGGTTATTTTCTTCAGTTGTGTACCCACTGCTGAGACCATTATGTTTCTACTGGTTAGCTCCAAACCCATGATTGCCCAGACTGCCCAATAGGCACAAAAACAAACAAACAAACAAAAAACAAAAAGTTAGTGTGAATTTGAGAAAGAGATTGATAGGAAAGAGGGCAGGTAGACAAGAGAGTAGGGTCATGGGAGAAAGTGGGATAAGAGCTGTCAGTACACATTATGTAAATATGTGAAATTTCCAAGAACAAATTTAACAGTTAAAAACAATGAATGTTAATATTATGAATTCCACATCCTCCTCAGTCTGTGGAAAATAATGTGCAATATAACTTGTTTGTCTTAACTGGGGCTTTTATTGATGTGGTAAAACTATGACCAAAAGCAATATGGGGAAAAAATGGTGTATTTGCCTTACACATCCATATCATAGTTCATCATCAAAGGAAATCAGGGCAGGAACTCAAGGCAGGAAACTTGAGGCAGAAACTGAAGCAAAATGAAAGCCGTAGAGAAATGCTGCTTACGGGTTTGCTCCTCATGGCTTATTCAACCTGCCTCTTTATAAAACCCAAGACCATCTACCCAGGGGTGGATCACCCACAGTGAGCTGGGTACTCCCACATTGATCATTATTCAAGAAAATGTCCCACAGGCTTATATATAAGTCAGTATTATAAAGATGTTTTCTCATTTAAAATTTCATCTTCTCATATGACTCTAGCTATGTCAAGTTTACAAAAACAAAAAACAAAACAAAACAAAAAAACAACTAATCAGGACAATTGACTCCTTGTCAACTAGACACACCAACACAGTGCTATTAAACAATAATCTTTCCTTTCTTGTTTATCACTAAGATCACATATTAACATTACTATCTCAATTGAAAATACATTCCAAATTTGAAAATTCCCATTGACTTTAAAAATCAAATACTTTAAAAGTTCAAATATTCTTTAAAATATTCAGTCTCCTTTAAATTTCAAAACGCTTCTAAAACATCCAAAATGTCTCCAATGTAATGTTCCAGATTACAAAATGTTTCTAATGTTAATGTCTCTTAACTGTTGGTACAAAAAAAAAAAAAAAAAAAAAAACACAGAAAACTACTTTGTTATTCCAATGGGGGGAAAAATCACATTGTCACAATCTAATCAAAGGTAAACCAAATTTAAACAGGGTAAATCTTCAGTGCTTGATGCCTGGTATTCACAACATTCTGGGCTTTAAAGGAACTTGGTAGCTCCATTTCTCTGGCTATGCCCTCTGAAGCTCACACAGCTTGTCTCATAGGCTCAGGGTGGCTCCATGCTACAGCTGTTGCTGTCCTTGGTGGTCGTTCTGTAATACTGGTGTCTTTAAAATGCTGGAATTTTTGCTTCAATTGGAATGGATACTCACTAAATGAATCTCCGGGACTCATTTCAGGAACTCTGCCCTTGCCCCATAGTACCAAGCTTCACTTTTCTCTATGACCCCCTCAATCCTCGGCTCTCTCCTGAAACTAAGGCTGCACCTTCCCCAATGGCCTCTCCTGGTTTCTCACAGTGCCAAGCCTTAGCTGCTCCCCATTACCCTTTTATGCTTTCAAAAACAGTATCATTTTGCAGACCATTACACATTACCAAATCCAGCTGCCAGAACAAGGTAAAGCTTTGGCTACCTCTAGACCACAACTTCTGAGTGATGAATCTCAGGAAACTTTCCAGAAGACTTCACTTGAATTATTCTTGTCTCCTCTAACTCATAGTTGATATAGTTGATTCATCAGCCCCAGCTGATCAATATCAATTATCCCAGCAAAGCAAAGTTTTTACTTTATGGATCTGGCCCCCTTGTTAATCACAGCTGATTCTTTAACCCCTACTGATCAGCACCACAGATTCTTAATTCATAATATCATATACATGGCCCTAATAGAGTCTTTACTTCTCACTGGTACTTCACAAGTCAGTTCTCCATCATCTGGACAGCTCTTGGCCTTATCTTCTAAGTTCACACAACAGCCTATTAGCCTCTGAACATTCAATGGATTTTATAGTCTGAAGTTGAAAAGTCCTTCTACAATCATCCAAACATGGTCAGGTCTCTCACAGAAGTATCTCATGAACTTGGTCCTAACTTCCATCTTAGTTAGGATTGCTACTGATGTGGTAAAACTCCAACCAAAACCAACTTGGGCGAGGGAGAGGGGGAGGTTTATTTAGCTTCCATTTCCACATCACAGTCCATCACTGGAGGAAGTCAGGGCAGGAATTCAAGGCAGGAACTGAAGCAGAAGCCATGGAGAAATGCTGCTTACTGGTTTATCCTCAGGGCTTGCTCAGCTTGCTTTCTTACACCACCCAGGACCACTACCCCAGGAGTGGCCCCACCCACTGTGAATGGGGCCCTCTGATATCAGTCATTAATCAAGAAAATGCCCATCACGTTTACCTACAAATCAATATTATGGAGGCATTTTCTTAATTGAGTTTCCCTGTTCTCAGAAGACTCTATCTTTCGTCAAATTGACAAAAAAAAACTAACTAGGACAATGCTATTTCTTGCAATAAATCTAATAACACTATTAAAATCCTGTCATTACTCCCTAAGAAAGGATTATACTTGTTGACTGAATTTTATTAAATAAAATATTCATTAACACTAATACTAATTGTCATTTGTTATGAGAATAATTTTGCAAAACAGTTCCCTCCCATGGTTCTTGTGGAAGGAAGGTTCACAGTAAAATACAAATAAAGACATTCTCAAAATATATAACACAGATATCCATGCATTCATTGCTATCACAATGTGGTCATCAACCTACACTCCCTGTTTGAGCTTTACTCTTGAGATCTATTTGTAAAATGTTGTATAGACATGTAACATGTTGAAAGAAAAAAGTTTCACATCTGAAATTTGTATGGCTGGATATTTTTAATTAGTACCCTACACTAAAACTTGAGCTAAAGTATAGTTTAATACTACCTACCCTGTGGCATTCAAACTGCATGGAGATACATCAATTGATTTGAAAATAGTATGCTATAAGCAAATTTATTTGTAAAAAGAGCCATTTGGTTAAAATTCGCATCTTGCTTAATTGTTTGATAAAATATTTGAGTAAAAAGAATACAGCTGTTAGGAAAGGCGAAGGAGAGCTGTCAATGGGGCCACACACGGAAAAATAGTTAACATTAAACATACTTTTCTAGGGGCTATAAATTCATTAAAGAAGTCTAAATTAGTTCATACTTCATAATGAGTATGTATAAGAATTGACTAAACAGGATTGTCACATCTCTAGGGAATTACTGACTAAAAAGACAAGGTAGTCAAGAATTGAAAACTCCTTCATCAGTACTGGAGTCTAGCAATCATGGCCTCAAAGTTTGATGTCAGTGAGAGGTAGCCTGTTTTTTAATGGGTTTGTACCTAAGATGACAATAAGATGCAGTATTTTAACCAGTGGAGATCTTGGTTAACCCTTGAAGGTTATGTAAATACAGGGAAAAAGTCTCTCTGGACGGCATCCACTACAAAATAACGCCAATGAAACTGACATCAACCTGAAGATATAAACATACAGACAGGGATAGCACCTTACTCATTTTTCATGTGCTGCCTCAGTCTCTGTGAGTTCACGTGGGTGTCAATCATGCTGAGGCCCTTGCTTTCTTGGAGTCTTCTATCCCCTCTGGCTCTTACACTCTTTCTGCCTCCTCTTTCACAGAGTTCCCTGAGCCCCAAGGGGAGGTATTTGATGGAGACATCCCTTTTAAGACTGAGTGTTCCATAGCTGAGGAGCCCCCAATGGATCAGGCCCTCTGGATAAGTGAGACAGTCGATTAGCTTGAACTGTTTGGGAGGCCCCCAGGCAGTGGGACCGGGACCTGTCCTCAGTGCATGAGCTGGCTGTTTGGAGCCTGGGGCCTATGCTGGGACACTTTGCTCAGCCTGGGTGAAGGGAGGAGGGGACTGGACCTGCCTTGACTGAATCTACCAGGCTGAGCTGAATCCCCAGAGGAGTCCTTGCCCTGGAGGAGATGGGAATGGGGAGTGGGTTGGGGGAAGTCGGGGGAGGAGGGAGGACAAGGGAATCCTGGCTGATATGTAAAATTAAATTAAATTATAAAATTTAAAAAAAAAAAAAAGACGAGTGTTCCAGTGACTCTCACTCTCTGCATAGTGTCTGCCTGTGGGTCTCTGCATTTGTTCCTATCTGCTATAGAAGGAAGCTTCTCTGGTAATGGCTGAGCAAGACTCTCATCTATAAGTATAGAAGAATGTCATTAGGAGTCTTTATATTGCTACATTTTTTTTTTAGAACAGTGGTTTTACTCCAGGTGCCTGGTCTATCTAGTCTCAGGTTCTTGGTCATCTAAGCATTATCGGGTATAGGTTTCATCTTGTAGAGTGAGCCTTAAGTCTTTGTAAAACTATATCAAATTTCTACAATTCAATGGCAAGTCAAAATAAAAAAACTCCTAACAGTTATATTGACGATAGTTTAATGAAGAATATTGACAGTCACTCTAAAGAAGGAGTACTTTAAAACTTAAGCTGTGTTGAAAAAGAGAGAAACATTAAGCAAGGGTAAGTTACAGAGTAGGCTGGATCATGCAAGAAAGACTAGGGAAGTTCTGTGAAAAGTGAGTAGCAGAGAACTTAGGAAGGAAAAAAAAGAAACGGGCAAAGCAGAGACACGAACTCCAACAGAGGGAAGAAATTATATAAATACTTTCTGGTAGAAAGAACATTGTCTGTCCTCACTGCTGTGTTAAGGATTGATTGAGACCACAAACACACCCAACAAGACATCTCAGTGCCTTGGAAAAGACAATTTATATATATAAAACAGTAGTAGGAGCAAAATTGTAACTGACTGAGTATCCCTCAAACATCTCTTACTCTCTCATCAGTAGCTAGGAAAAGTTTAGAATTTAGAAAAATAGTCTTTTTTCCTACCTCTTTTTTTTGGCTATTTAATCATACTGTCAACAAGTCTCTTTTTAAAATTTTTAAAAAATATTATCTATGTTATATGTATGGATTTTTTAATTTTGTATTTTATTAGGCCATAGTTCCTACTGCTAAATTCACATTGTTGTCTCAAAGACAGAGGGAAAAGCAGAGTGAACTTAAAGAAGCCACTTGTAGTGATGAGGTCAATTCGGCATCAGGATAGACATTCTTCTTAAATGAAATGGAGCAGAGATTGCAGTCCTGTGGGTACATTACAATTCATGCTCACACACAGTTTATCTTTCATTTCAACAAATTTTGAAAGGGATCATATAGAGAACTGTTGGTTTTCACAAGGGCTATTCTCTTCTGGGGACGTTCAAGGAGAAAAACAGAATGTCTTGCTATCTATGTATACATTTAAAGTTTCTGAAGTTTAGATTTTTCTAGCACCTTTAGTGTCTGTTCTATACAAAAGTCGACTTTTTTTTTTTCAAGACAAGGTTTCTCTATGTCGTTTTGGTGCCTGTCCTGGATCTCACTCTGTAGACCAGGCTGGCCTTGAACTCACAGAGATCTGCCTGGCTCTGCCTCCCGAGTGCTGGGCTTAAAGGTGTGGGCCACCACCGCCAGGCAAAAGTTGTTTTTTTTTTTTTCTATTTTTTTTTAAGTTTTTTTATTTTTATTTTGCAATACAATTCAGTTCTACATATCAGCCATGGATTCCTTTGTTCTCCCCCCTCCCTCCCCCCTCACCTTCCCCCCAGCCCACCCCCCATTCCCACCTCCTCCAGGGCAAAGCCTCCCCCACGGACTGAGATCAACCTGGTAGACTCAGTCCAGGTAGGTCCAGTCCCCTCCTCCCAGGCTGAGGCAAGCGATCCTGCATAGGCCCCAGGTTTCAAACAGCCAACTCATGCAATGAGCACAGGACCCGGTCCCACTGCCTGGATGCCTCCTAAACAGATCAAGCCAATCAACTGTCTCACCCATTCAGAGGGCCTGATCCAGCTGGTGACCCCTCAGCCATTGGTTCATAGTTCATGTGTTTCCATTCCTTTGGCTATTTGTCCCTGTGCTTTATCCGACCTTGGTCTCAACAATTCTTGCTCACATAAACCCTCCTCATTCTTGCTAATTGAACTCCCAGAGCTTCACCCGGGGCCTAGCCATGGATCTCTGCATCCAGATCCCTCAGTAGTTGGATGGGGTTTCTAGCACAACAATTAGGGTGTTTGGCCATCCCATCACCAGAGTAGGTCAGTTCGGGCTGTCTCTCGACCATTGCCAGCAGTCTGTTGTGGGGGTACAAGGATGACTGGACTGCTACTCACATCACCAGGGAGGCTACCTGGAAAACAGGACCCCAAGAAAGACACAGGGATCGCCCAATGACAGAGAAATGGAATGAGATCTACATGAACAGCCTGGACATGAGTGGGGGTAGTGAAGGGCGAGGGTCGAGGGAAAGAGAGCTTGGGGGAGCAGGAGATCCCAGCTGGATCAACAACAGAGAGGGAGAACAAGGAATAGGAAACCATGGTAAATGAAGACCACATGAGAATAGGAAGAAGCAAAGTGCTAGAGAGGCCCACAGAAATCCACAAAAGTTGCCTTTTTATACAACATTTTGTTTTCTGAAGAACCTCTATGGTCCTTTTTCTAGTTGATTTACTTCCCCGTTCCATAGCCTACCACTCCTTATACCCAACAAGAGTTCCTCAAGGACTTATCAACAACTGTAAAGATATCTATGTCTATTTCAGGCAAGTGCTATTACCTAATCACCCATCAACTCAAAGGGTCCACACATTCTCACTGGCCACTTCACAGATGAGTGTGTCAAGGAACAGGTGGTTTAAGATCAGCTAGATCAAAGCTGGAAGTGCCTAGTAGTGAGGTGGCAGGAATCCTAGTTAGTTCTACTAAATCTAAATATATATCAGATAAAAACACTAAAAGCATATTTAAATGAAATTTAATTTTAAAAAGTTCTGAACATAAAAACTATTGAGTCTTACAAATGGACTGATATTTTCTCTGCTATTGATCTCTAATTTCTAGGAGACAATGTCACATATATGTGAATACGTATGTATCAAGGTTGATAATTTTTTTATTTATTGTAGTTGTCCTACGTCCTTCAGCTGTTTGACTGAGAAAATAGATTCTGAAGTTTTTTACAATGCAAAACTGGCACTTTTGTTAATAACAAAATAGGAGACAAAGGAAGTTCTAGAAAGTATTGATGTTTGACAAAACAAAGATATGTATTAATAAATTATAGAAAAAAAATAAAGAGAACAAATGATTTCATCAGAATTCATATTTAACTTGTAAAAGATTTCTCAGAGAACTCTGTCCAGTATCATTTCTGTTCCTTGCCGATTTCCCACAGTCTCTGCATCACTTATTTATCCTCTGCTATTGGTGGCCTCCAAGGTTACTGTGGGAAAATGCCCATCATGTGTTACCAGCTGTAGTTTTGAGAATACCTTTAAATGGTACATATATTTTAGTTTTCTGGAATGCATAGAAGTTTTCACATTTCCTGATAGTAATATTCAATAAGTTACAGGTCTCATGTCATTAGTCCTGATGTCAAAAAGCTGTATAATAATGAGAATTTTCACTTTTTGGATTTTATGGTTTTTATTTTTTTTTTTTCGAGACAGGGTTTCTCTGTGTAGTTTTGGTGCCTGTCCTGGATCTCGCTCTGTATACCAGGCTGGCCTCAAACTCACAGAGATCTGCCTGGCTCTGCCTCCCAAGTGCTGGGATTAGAGGCATGTGCCACCAGCGCCCAGCTGAATTCTTTTTCATACAACATAATTTGATCATGTTTCTCTTCCTCCAGTACTTCCCAGATCTTCCTACCTCTCTACCCACACATTTTATGTTCTTTATCTCCCTTTCTTTAAAAACAAAACAAAACAAACAAAACAATTAAAAAAAAACAGGAAACACACAAAACCAGAAACCAAAATGTATAAGCAGAAGACTAATAAGACAAAAAAAAATTCCCAAACAAACAAAATGAGATAAAAACTCTACAAAATACCATTGAGCTCTTGTTGTGTTGACCAAATACTCATGGACATGTTGCCTGTCCTTAAGTATGGTTAATACACCTAGCAAGACTCCATTGGAGAAAACTATCTTCTCCTTTGCCAGAGGGTATCAATTACAGATACCCTCTTGGTTAAGCTTGTGAGCCCTTTTCTTCCTGTCAGTGCAAGGACACCATCTGCCTTGAACCTCTGAAGGCCATGTGTGTGCTTCATGGCATTGTAGTGAGTTCGTATGTGCACCAGTCCTACTCTGTCTAGAAGACACTGTTTCTTTGGAATTATTCATATCTCTGGCTCATAAAAAAATCTTTCAGCCTTCCCTTTTGAGTACCACCAAGCCTTGAGGAGAGAGGTTTGATGAAGACATCCCATTTAGGACAGAGTGCTCCAAAGTCTTTTGTTCTTTGCACATTATTCAGTGTGTTAGTTCCTGTCTTCTGCAAGAAGAAGCTTTGTCGATGACAGAGCAAGGCACTGATCTATGGGTATGATAGTATGTCATTTAGAGTCATTGAAATTTCCATGTCCCTTTAGCAGAATAATAATACTTGGTTCTCCCCTAGGAGAGACTTTAGAAGTGTCAGGTATGAGTTCCATCTCATGGTTTGAGTCTTAAATCAAATCAGAAAGTAGTGTGTTACTCCCATGTCCTTTGAGTCACTATTACACTGGTATATCTTGCAGACGGGCCCTGGCTGTAGCTTGCATGGTTTGTAGTGGAATTTATGATTGCCTTTCTCCTGTGACAGCATGCAGAGTGCCTTCCAGTACCATGAAAGCTAGTAAGTAGTGGTGAAGCTTATAGTTATGCACCAGCTTGACTTCTTCATGTTTGATGAGATATGCAAATGTCATCTTCAGCAGCAAGACCTTACCACCAGGTGGTAGAGTAACTGATAGCCTTGATAATAGCCTGTGGTGTTTTGGGGATTCCATGGGGCCCCTTTGGCCAATTACTCAACTCTATGTAACTCCTTCCTAGCGCTGGAAGTTTTCATCAATGACATAAGATGTTTAGTTGGGGCATTGTCTCCTTTATTATTTGTTGACTGGATTTAGATTCCTTTCATATATGCATATATTTTAGGAATCTCTACAATAATAAGTTTCCATGTGTTTTTTAAATGGCCTTCATATAGTCCCTCCATATTGTCACTCCTTTACCCATCTTTTTCACTCCCTTCCTATTTAACCCTCTTATTTTAGTTTCCTCATGGTCTCTCCAAAACAATATATTCTATTTTCCTCCTCAACCTTTCTTCCCTGCTAGTCCCTAGCTAGGCACCTTTGTGCTGATTTGGACTGTAGCACCCATATCAAAGGCAAAAGGCTAATATCTACATAGAAGAGAAAAGATACAATATTTGTCTTTGGGGTTTGAGTTACTTCACTCAAGATGAGGTCTTTTAGCTCCATCCATTTACTAGTGAATTTAATTTTTTAACAGCTGAATAATATTCCTTTCTGTAAATGCACCAAATTTTCATTATCTATTCATCAGTTGATGAGCAGCTAGACTGTTTCCAAGTTCTAGCTATTAGGACTAGAGGATGAATAAACATGGATGAGAAAGTATTTCTGTAGTAGAATGTATAGTTCTTTGGGTATATGCCCAAGAGTTGTGTGACAGGATCTTGGGTAGATGATTCCTAGCTTCCTGAGGAACTGCCAGACTGAGTACAAGTGTGTGTTCCCAGTGGCAGTGAAAAGGTGTTCTCTTTTGCTGCATCCTGGCCAGTATATGTCATCATTTGTTTGATTGATCTTGGCCATTCTAACTGGTTTAAGATGAAATCTCCAAGTTGTTATGGCTTTCATTTCCTCAATGGCTGAAGATGTTGAACACTTTTTAGATGTTTCTCTGCCATTTGTTGTTCATATTTTGAGAAATTATTATGTAGTTGTATACAGCATTTTTAATTTTTTGTTTTCCTAATTTCAGGCTTGTTTTTTTACATTTCTTTGTATATTTTAGATAATTACCTTTTATCAAAGTGTAATTGATAAATATATGTTCCTATTCTGTTATCTGCCATTTGTCTTTGCTCAAATGACAGTATCTATATAGAAGCTTTTTAGCATCATGAGGTGTCACATTCAGAAAGTCCTTTCCTGTGTCCATAAGTAATTCCTCATTTTCTCATTTATCAAATCCATGGTGTGTCTAGATTTATGTTGAGGTCCTTGATCCATTTGGAATTGAGTTTGGTGCATACTGATAAAGATTAATCCAGTTTGACCAGCACCATTTGTTGAAGATGCCTTCTTTTTTGTCCAGTGTGTGTTTCTAGCTTGAATGTCAGAAATCAGTGTCCACGGGTGTGTGGATTCATTTTTGTGTCTTTAATTAAATTCCATTGATAGATATGTCTGTTTTTGTGCCAATACCATACTGTTTTTGTGGGGTTTGTTTGTTTGTTTGTTTGTTTTTGCTGTAGTTCTGTAGTACAACATGAAATCAGTCATGGAGATATTTCCAGCAGTTCTTTTATTATTCAAGATTGTTTTAGCTAACTTGGCTTTTTTTTAGTTTTCCATGTGAAGCTGAAATTTGTCCTTTCAAGATCTGTGAAGACTTGCATCAGAATTTGATGGAAATTGTATTGAATTTGTAGATTGCTTTTGGTAGGAAGTCCATTTTTAATAAGTTAATCCTATTGATCCATGAGCTCGGGGGGGGGGGCGGGGGCGGGGGGGGGGCTGTTCATCTTCACGTATCTTCAATTTCTTTCTTCAGTATCTTAAAGATTTTGTCATACAAGTCTTACATTTGCTTGGTTAAAGTTACCACAAGATATTTTGTATTCTTTGAGGCTATTGCAAAATATGTAGTTTTCCCAATTTCTTTCTCAGACCACTTGTCATTTGGATATTGGAAGGCTACTGAATTTTTTGAGTTAATTTTGTATGCAGCTACATTTTTATGTATACATATGTATTGCTGAACGTGTTCATATATGAAGGAGTTTCCCAGTGAAATTTTTAGTGTACTTATGTATACTATTATACGATCTACAAATAAAGACACTTTGACTCCTTTCTTTCCAATTTATATCTCCTTGATCTCCTTCAGTTGTCTCTAATTACTCTAGCTAAGACTTGAGGTACTATATTGAATAGGTATGGTGATGGAGAAAGTGAACAACTTTGTCTTGTTCCTGATATTAGTGTAATTTATTTGAGTTTCTCTCAATTTAATTTGATGTTGGCTATAGCCTTGCTGTAAACTGCCTTTATTGTGCTTAGGTATGTCTCTTGTATTCCTAATCTCTCCAGGACTTTTGTCATGAAGGGGTGTTAGATTTTGCCAAAGGCTTTTCTCATCTAATGATATAATCATGTTTTATTTTTCTTTCAGTTTGTTTATATAGTTGATTACATTTACTGATTTATGTATGTTGAGCCATCCCTGCATCTCTTGGATGAAGCCTACTTGATTACAGTGTTACATATGTTCTTGTGTTTGGTTTTCGTATTTTATTGAGAATTTTTTCATCTATGTATATAAGGGAAATTGGCCTATAATTCTCTTTTCTTTGTTGAGTCTTTGTGTGGTTTTGTTACCAGTATAATAGTGACCACATAAAAGTGTTAGGCAATGTTTCTTCCCTTTTGATTTTGTAGAATAATTTGAGGAGTGTTAGTATTAATTCTTCTTTGAAGGTCTGACAGAATTTGTGCTGAATTTGTACATCCCTGGGCCCTTTTATTTTTTTTGAAAGACTTAATGATTACTTCTATTTCACTAGGGGTTATAGGTCTATTTAAATTGCTTATTTGATCTTGATTTAACTTTAGTAGGTCACATAATCCAAGAAGCTCATTCATTTCTTTTAAGTATTCCAATTTGGTAGAGTACATGAACTTTCACTTTTTGAAGCAAGGTGTGACTTTTGAACTATTCTAAACCTAAAAGATATTGAATTTATTACTAAAGCATTGTTGTCATACCAATAGAGTAAGCTTGGCAAGATTTTCATTTTAAAAAGTTCAGTCTTCATCACTTAAATATTGATTTCTGTAACTACTATACTAATCCCTCCATCTGACAGTTTTTAGAGGAAATATAGGAAAAATAGAAGTTAATATGATGCAAATATAATATTCAACATCATACTGTTGTATGTGAATGCATCACCTAAACAATACTTTCATTGTATGCATATCTACACTCTTCATATCTAACACATCAATATATAGCAAGCATCAGTACTAACTGGAGAGCACATCACAACGTAATTTATTAAAAATGCAGATTTCTACTGAAATCAAACTTTCTTCCATTAGATAATGGTAAGAAATCATCAAGAGCTATTTACAGATTTACATGCTGTTAATCTTAGTATTGTTCACAGTGGTTGTATAGAGCTCTCAGCTGCGTTGTAACACTGTCTCTAAGATAAGCATACATCTTGACAAACAAAAACATTAAATATCAACAGTGCTTCATAATGCAGAAATAAAATGGGTTTTTCTAATCAAAAACATATTCTTCATGATAACATTACTCTACAAAGCGTTGTATTGGATAACATGACAGTGGACACTATGAGACAGTTTTTGATGTCTGAAACATATTTTCAAGCGATAGTTTGATGACATTGTCTCACATTTTCTTCTTTAAGTTGTAAATAAAGTTAAAATTGTGTAAATAGAATTGACAAAGTTGCAATAGCAAAAGTTCATATCTACAGTGTTTCATCTTCTGGTTTATTAAGACGAGAGCAGAGAGTAGAGAAGGAATTGACCTTCAGTTTTCAAGGGAAAATGAAGTGCACAACTGTCAGGCACATCTATAACAAGGAGTGTGAAATGAATTTTATGTTGAAGAACTATTAAAATTGCATAAGGGCCAACCGAGGGGAAAAGATGTGGGTAACACCGTGCACTGATGAATTTGGAGATCATGAAGTTCCAGTTGAGAGATGTTCAGTTCCTCACCAAACCACGAGCTAACATTTTCTTCTCTGGTGCAAAGGACCATGATAAATAAAAACAGAAGGCAATAAAAAATTGAACAATAGCAATACATGCTGTGGAAAGCTTTGAACAATCTTCCTATTTGTGTGTGAGAGATGCCTATAACTTCAGAAATTACTATTGCTAAACATGATGGTGTTCATCTTAGCCCTCTGGGAAGCAGAAGTGGGAGAATTGCCTCAAAATAGAGGTCATTTTTGGCTGCTTGGTTAGATCCTGTCTCAAAACCAAGAACAAATGAACAAACAATTATTGATGAAGTTTGATAGTTTTATGGGGCAAGAGCCTACAACAAAAGCACTCAATTTTTAACAACCTCCTCTCTATATAGGTCTAAGCTGTATGTAGCCTAGCAGGTTTTAGACAAGATTTTGATTTATATATACTAATACAATTGGAAGCAAATGAAAAATATGGGCAAATTGAATATATAAGAATCTGGGAAGAAAAGTAATGATTGGTGGGATCAGAGAACACATTGTCATGCAGGACATTTATAGTTAAGGGGCATAAAAAGTTGAAAATTAAGATTCATGAGGAAGTTTCAAGGAAGTATTTGTTCATTAAATGAAAGACTAATGCTTGAACAATATAGGCTGATATTTCATTGTGGTGATATTTTATTTGTGCACCCCAATAAAACTTATCTGGCCATCAGAGAACAGAGCCAGCCACCAAATTAGACAGAGGTCAAGTGTGGTGGCACACACCTTTAATCCTGTCACTCTGGAAGGCTGAGATCTATCTGGATCTCTGTGAGTTCAAGGCCACACTGGAAACAGAGCCAGGCATGGTGACACATGCCTTCAGTCTCAGCACTTGAGATCTCATGCCTTTGCTACCAAGTATTTGGGAAGCACACATGCCTTTAACCCCTCACTAGGAAGGAAGAAAGATGGCAGGGCACAGAAAGGTATATAAGGCATGAGTAAATAGGAAGTCTCTCTGGAGGCTGAGTTGGTAAGGTGAGGTTGGCTGTGGCTTGTTCTATTGCTCTGATATCTCAGTTTTCACCCCAATATCTGGCTCTGGGCTTTTTATTAATAAGACCATTTGGCAATTCATCTTACATTTCATGAATTTTCCACCCTGCTTTTGTAGGCCCCAAATCTCTCCATTAATGGGATGTCTCATTATTGTTAAGCACTTGACTGCTCCCTTAAAGAGACTACCAAGAACTATATTTTACTGTGAACAATATTTAAAGACTATGTTAGCTTTGAGCTAAATCTTTGGCAACAGACTTTTCTTAATTAAATTCTTAAAAACAGTTCTGAGTGTCCTGGAAATTTGGACTATCATATTTGTAAAAGTAAGAACAGGACCACCACCAGACTTTGAAAATAGTGCTAAAAGAAGCTCCATCAACTCCTTCCTTAACAATAACAAGTTGCATATGACTACATTAAAGCAGAGAATAAGGCACAGCCCAGGCTGAGATCAATTCTGTTACAATGTTTCAATTTAACATCTGCACCCTTTTCTATATAACAGAATTCAGTTATAAAAGATTTTAAGACTTTCAAGAGATTTACTAAAATTTTTAATTGAAACTTGGTCCCATGACAGGTACTGGTGCTCAGCCAATGTGTTTGAGCTCAATAAATGCTGGACAAAGACTTTTAATACTTCTTCAGACAATTTATTATAATGCTATCACATGCCAGTAAATTCCTGTTTTATGGTATTTAATATAGAATTGTGTCCTCGTCCCGATTCATTGTTAATCTTATAATAGCTGATCTAGGTTACAAAGACTGAAAACACAGACGTTTCCAGGACAAAGCCCTGTAGCAATTACTGTAAAATAGGAATTCACTGGCCTTGTGATGACATTCTCAAGTATCCAGTTATACCTTATGATTTGAATAAGAACTGATTAAACTCTCACAATTCATAATGTGAAACTTTCCTGTCAACGCAATGGACTAGGAGGAATTCAATCACTCCCTGAGATTCCCTGCCCACCCCAGCAAAGTAATAAAATAGCAAAAAGCCATCCATTTGTGGTGTTGTAAGCATGATGGCACTCATCCCTTCCACCAGGGCACAGTAATAAAGACTAGGGTGAAGGGGATTCCAACTCCCTGATTCCTTTGTCAATTAAGCCTCAGAAAATTCAACAGAAACACAGTTCCAGCTTGTCATAAACTCTTTAGAAGAGAAAGTAGGTTCTTAGGATGATTATAGACAGAAATCACTCACAGGCAATTCCAATACTTGGATACACATGCAACTTGTCCTGAGAATGCCTAAATATTTTGGAGAGGCAGTTTATAGGATGAATTCTATTGGGTTGGAACCTGCAGATTGCCCTGCATGATTTGGGAAGCCCCATCTCTCTCTCTCTCTCTCTCTCTCTCTCTCTCTCTCTCTCTCTCTCTCTCTCTCTCTCTCTCTCTCCTCAAACCTCACCCTCTTAGACAGTCTCTGAAAGAAAGGCCCCAAAAAAGCCCAGTTCTACTTTCTTGGTGGCCACTGCAGCTTCCTTCACTGAAGTACCAGCCTTCCAATTCCCTGCCTAAACTGCTCACCTTTTGACCGTACTTGGGCACAAACTCAGCTTGTAGCAGAAATCATTACTCCTGCCTACAACCCATAAAATCTCCCTGCTTTTGTTTAGGGGTGGAGCTCCTCTGGCCCCAATCTCTGTGACCAGAGGACCCGACTTCGGGAGTTGCACTGTTCAAATATACCTGTTGTTACACTTCTTCAATTCAGCTTGATCTGGCTTACTGGATCATTGGAGAAACTTATTAACAGGGGACAGAAAACTTATTAAATTCTAATTCTAATAAATGGGTTCAAGGGGCTCAGGGTGTACCTCAGTAGTAGAACACTTGATGAGAATGTGAAAGGCTCTAGGTTTTATCTTCAACTGAGAGAGATAAACAAACAGACAGACAGACAGAGACACACACAACATAGAAACAGAGATAGAGAGAGCATGCACCAAGATTAAAATCCCAAATTCTCACAAATAGACTACGCCATGAGGATTCGCATTCATGAATTTTATCTCTTGAGGTCATGGAGTGTTCAGTCTCAAATGGGATATCTATATCATACACCCTTCTCCACGTCTCAGTAATTATCATGGAAGACTGAGTGACATTTTAAGAGCCAGAGCAACAGAAACAGTGTTTTCCAGACATGAGAGTTTATGACATTCATGAGCTCAGTGGTTATGACTGAATGCCAAAGACCTACAAAAGATAAATCCAGACAAATCCTAACATGGATAGGGGGTTGAGTCACAAAGTTGCACCCATAAATGAAGAGTTAATGGCAAATTAATGATTGCTGGGAGAGGGAGAGTTCCTTTACTTGAGGAATGTGGCTCCTGAGAGACCGACCACTCATGCTTGGTTGATGGTTCTACACTCATGCAAAGGCAGGTAGGAATAAGAGCTTTTCTTGAGGAAGGCCAGGACAATGGTGGAGAAAACAGGAGGAATCAGAGACTAGGGCATACGGGTGAATTTGATCAAAGCATATTATACATACATAAAATTCTTGAACAATAAAAATATTTTTAAAAATGCCCTCAAGAAAGACACCTGGAGGACTAGAGTGATGGCTCAGAGGTTAAGAGCACTGGCTGCTCTTCCAGAGGTCCTGAGTTCAATTCCCAGCACCCACATGTTGGCTCACAACCATCTGTAATGAGATCTGGTGCCCTCTTCTGGTGTGCAGGCATACATACAGACAGAATACTGCATACATAATAAATAAACCTTTTGCTATACATATATGTCTGTTTCTCTTCTACCCAATGATGAGGAAATTATTTACTGCTTTTCACTGCATAGCACCTCATTAAGGGGGAAGTGAGTAGGATGATTATTTTAGGTCAGTGAAAAACATGGAATGTTGTTTATAAAAATATGTTGAACCTTCATATCCATAATAATGTCACTCATTTCACTGTGTCCTTTAAAGGCTGTGTAATTACAGTATTTATTTTATGCTTTTACAAAAATATCATGATAAATGTTTTTTACCCATAATCTTGTTCATAATATTTTAAAGACATAGTTACTCTTTAGCTTTAGAGCCTGTCCTGGAACTCACTCTGTAGACCAGGCTGGCCTCGAACTCACAGAGATCCATCTGCCTCTGCCTGCTGAGTCCTGGGATAACAGGTGTGCAACACTGCCACCTGGCACATAGTTACTTTTTATATTTGTTTACATGAAGAAGAAACAAGCATAGGGAAATGAAGCAATTTATTAAGGTCATGTACTTGTAATGTGGCTATTGATGGGGATATATCTGCTTATTCAGATAGGGCAGTAATTACAGAGCAAAGATATGATTATTCCATTCAAGTCTGGCTTAGTGAATGAATACTTTAATTTGAATTACATGCAGAAGGATAGCTGAGGAGTAACTTACAGGATCATAGATGACTCCAGTCACAACAGGAGAATGCCTACTCCAGTGGGTGATGACATCAGAATAGCTATTATCACTGGAGTCACGAGCATAATTTGCAGGTAAGTCCGCCCCCAGCAAAAGCTTATTGCTTATATAACCTCAGAGCTGCACCTAATGAGTCTTGTAACTTTCTTGTGATCTTGAGATCCATCCTTTCAGCAGAGACTGTTTCAATGTGGAGGAAACAAGCACATCTGCCCTCAAAAGATTTCCTACATATCCCATTGTTTCTCCCCACTCTCTTCATCTCTCAGATATAGAGAGAGTGACATAGGTGTCTCAGTAGATACCCTGACACAATACCAGAAAATCAGTGACTTGTTCTCAGCAGCTTGACCTGCTATGAGTCTTCACAGTAAAAGAAGTAATTCCTTCTATGACCAATGCTGATGGCAGCAGTAGTAATCTATGGATATAAACACAAAGGTTTAGAAGGCAATTTGACAGTAACATCACATCCACCTAACCAGACAATAACAGTAGTCTCCCAGTTGGGTCAGTGTCTCCCCCAGCCAAAGGGTCACTCCTGATTTACAGTGCCTTCTGTGGAAAAGCCTTAAATCCAATTAGAAAGCAATTGTTTTCATCCACAAGAGCTGTACCACTATCGTAGCCATGGGCATATTTTGCCTAACATTTTGGTAGTCTAGAATGCACGGTCTATAACCAAATAGAACAGTTGCCAACAATGCACCCTCAGAAGCTTTGAGAGTAGCACTATGAAAACCATCCAGGGGAGTTGGGGACGGGGGACTACAGCTCAGTCTCAGTTATGATTTCTCCATTTAAACAGCTAAAGCATATGGAGTCTTCAGCAACAGAACTTACCGTGTAGCTCTGATAGCATACAATCATCAGCACTAGTATTAGCCTTTTTGGTTTATAGGGCCTCTGGGGCTCCCTGGCAAACAAATGAGGGAGGAAAGTTATCTCAGCCTGACTCTGGAGTTCCTCAAACCTAGAGCTCTGAGAAAAGTATTTCATAACACTGTACTTCAACTGAAACAACCAGTATTTAAGAATTGAGATGTTACAAGTAGAAAAAAAAATAACTAAACAGACATAATTTCAAAAACCTTTCTAAAAGGGAATGTTAAACACATAGAGTCTTGGAAATTTAGCTCTTTAGAGACGTTGTTTAGGCAGAATGTTTGGCATACACAAAGGCACAAATGACATAATATTTACATAAGGAATTAGAAGATTAATTCAACCCTCATAAAAATTCCAAAGATTTTGCTGCAGGAAAGGAATTGGCACTTACAGGGAGGTGGCCCTCAGCAGGTAGAGATGTTATTGAGTCTATCTTGTTCTTAGGTGCCAAATGGGCTTTTTTACATTACTAGATAAAACTGTACAGTAGCCATGATTAATTATGCTATTTTCTAAGCACACTTCCAAATTCCTTACCTGTTTTAATTATTTATTCCTAATATGCACCCAATGAGATATTAATATACTCATTTAATGAGGACAACAAATTACTGAAACCTGAGAAGCTGTGAGATCACACAGACATTTTCAAAGTCAGGAAATAGGAACTGAGAATCTAACTCTAATTACTACTCAGTATGGTGCATGCTATATATAATATAGACAATATACCAAATTAAAGTGTTTTGTAACTTCCATGTTTCATGATATGCTTAAGAAATATTCAACTTTTAAAATCTAAAGTATGATATATGAAATTAATGAGACCTATTTTTTAAATTAGCTATTGTAAAAAAAATGAGAATATTGATGCAGGGGGAGGGGCTTGGATCTGCCTCTACTTAATGTAGCGGGCTTTGAGGATTCCCCATGGGAGACCTTGCCTTGTTAGAGGAAGGAATGGGGGGTGTTGGGAGGGAAGGCAGGAGGGGCGGGAGGAAGGAAGAGGGGCATCTGTGATTGTTATGTAAAAAAAAATTCTTAATAAAAAAAGGAAAAAAAAGAATCTATTCTTTTTATTTTCCATTTTGCTTTATACAAGTGCCATTATAGAATTTTCAAAAAGTAGAATTAAAGAAAAAAATTCATAACCCAAAGGCTCAGGGAACACTGCAGAAGAGGATGCAGAAAGTCTGTAAGAGCCTGAGGATCAGGGAGTTTGCTGTGAGACTGTGTGTTCTATCAGAAGCCACACCTAAAGTCTCACCAACATGACTGCCTGCACATGAGCTGAACAAGGACAACAGCGATGGACATGCCAAAGTAGACAGAGAAAAACTCATGAGGCCTCAACCACCTACAAAGAACTGTAGGAGAAGTGATCTTTCTCAGAGAGGAGCACATCAACTGGTTGTCCTGAAAACTTAACATACATTCGAAGTCAGGAAATAGGAACTGAGAATCTAACTCTAATTACTACTCAGTATGGTGTGTGCTATATATAACATAGACAATAGACCAAATTAAAGTGTTTTGTAACTTACAACTTACTCAACAACAGTTAATGAAGAGCCATAAATTTGAAGGAGAGCAGGGAAGGGTAATTGGGAGGGTCTGAAGGGAGGAAAGAAAAGGAAAAAAATGTAATTATAATCTCAGAAGGAAAAAAATCACTTAATAATTGTGATAACATATTGAAAGGAAAATGGAATCAGAATGTTATTTAGCAATTCTGGAAATTAGAGTACATATTCTTACTTGAGTTACAAAATGTGTAGGTATGATAAGCTTAATGTATGGGTATGTGTTGAAGATGCTTATGAATTATATACCGCTACACTGACTGCAATTCAAAAATGCTAATGTATTAATATGAAAAAGTACATTACATTCTGTTGCTTAAAACTCATCAGACTGTAATTGTTAGGCACTATAAAAAAGCACTTAGAAAGAATATTTTTCATTCCTTGAAAATGACATGGGTCAAAAGCATTCAATTGTAGACACACTTTCTGAACTCCAGAAAGGTAGAAAGGCAGGAAAATGCAACACTTTCTCTTCCAGCTAATTAAAGAAAGGATTTTATACCAAATGCAAGGTTACCACATTCATTTAGCTGTGCATTGCCTCTGAAATCACTGACTTTGATGGAATAGATTTAAGTTATTCAATACACAAGAACAGAACTGAGAATTACGACCTGCAATAATATTTGATAATTTCCTTGAGATAATGCCCACTTTAAAGCATCATGTGGAGGTTGCTCAAAACTTCTCTGAGTGCTTGTTTAAATGGTTTTCAGTGCTAGATTTGATATTCAAGAGAGGTAACTTTATTATATGTTATGATTTTGTTAACACACTGAGAGAAAGAGAAATTGTACGTCTAAAATATTACTTTAATGATCTAAATATTTACGTGCCCTCAAAAATGTAAGTTCAGTTTTTTCCTAAAATGTTTCAATATAAGACCTAGAAGTTACACTAATGATAAGAGAATCCACTGGTTTCATTTGTCTATGGGAGAAATGTCACTCCTGAGAAGAAAGAGAACCAGCTCGGGGCCACATTATATTATTTACTTTTCTTTCAGTTCTGACAGAATGTTTGACAAAAGCAGTTTATGGGGAAGGGTTAAATTCCATCACAGCATCAAGGCCTGGAGGCAAGAAGATGAGGCAGCACCTGGTCAGCTGGTCACATCTCCTTATCAGTCTGGAAGCAAAGGGATGAAGGATGCTAATTGGCTTGTTTTCTCACTTCTTCCTTTAGTTCAAGACCCCAGTCCATGGGATACCCACAGTCAGAATGGCCTTTCCTTGCTAAGTTAATCTCTCTGGATGTGATGTGAGCAGGCATGCCCAGAAGTACGTCTCCTAGGTGATTCCTAAAATGCAGTCAAACGAACAGTGAAAATTAACTATCACAGTTGAAGCTGTGTGACTTGAGAAAAATAAAAAAAGCCACGATCACCACGGTGAGATTTGATACTCTTTTCCTTGCCCACTCCATGCTATAAGTTTTTATGAATGGCATGAATGGCATGCTGGTACTGTCATTTGGCCCCACTCTGTGACCCATTACATATAAAGGAGTCACTGGCTGTTTTTCCACAACCCAGACCCATAAATCTCTTTACTCTTTCCTGTAAAAAGGAAACAAAATGTTCAGATTATTTGACTTCTTTTTTCTAAACCTGACCTGATGTAGTTCTTTCCCTGAAAATAATCATGACTCTTTTTCTGGTCATTGTAAATGAAAATTACTGATCTTGATTAACACATAACCATAAACTTTTATAAAAGTTTGGGGAGAAACTTCTACTCTGATCTGCAAGGCATATAGGATCCTCATCCAAAACCAACTCAAATTATTACAGTATAAATAGAAATTTTACAATTATGAGAGTATTATCCATATTTACAGACTGTAGATAAGGACAGTTTGCATTAGTAAATGTATTTTTCCTTGAATTTCATATGAATTGGTCCTCTACCTAATCATTTATGAAAAAGAAGTAAAGCATAAATTTATAAATTCATTGTCTCCTTGTTTCTATTTAACACTCATCAACATATTCTTAATCATGGGATCTAAACTCTGTTTAGCCAGAAATTTTTTATTTTAATCATTATTTAATGATTAATTATTTCATCATTTATTATTTTATTTAATCATTATTGATAATGTAATGATTATGTAATAAATTTTCATACTAATAATTTTTAAAAAGATATTTTTTCAAATGTATGAAGCAAATTTATTTATCTACCCTGAGTTTTCCTGTCTTTGTTAGAGTTTCTATTGCTGTGAAGAGACATCATGACTACAGCAACTCTTATAAAGGAAAAACATTTAATTGGGGTGGCATACATTTTCAGATATTTAGTCCATTATCATAATGGTGCAACATGGTGGTGTGCAGGCAGACATGGTGCTTGAGAAGGAGTTGAGAGTCCTACATTTTGACCCACATGCAACAGGAAGTGGTCTGAGTGTCATACAGAGCAAAGCTTGAGCAAAGGAGACCTCAAAGCCCACCCCCACAGTGATGACACACTTCCTCCAACAAAGCCATATCTCCTAATAGTGCCACAGATCTTAGCTCATTCTGCAGCTGACATAATTTGTGAGACCTTCACTATCACAATTATTCTCCACATATTTTATTCAATATCCATCTACCATATAATGTCATAGATTTAAAAAAAAGTGATACTCGGTAGTACCTTAGTGACTTAAAGATACACAAATAATGAGACTGAAATATATATGAGGAATAACAAATTCACTTTCTCAATTGTTTGATGACTTGAATTGTTTTTATAATAAACTAAATCCCTAGGTCTTTTTCACATAAACTGCTTGAAATTATTTACATTGCTCAGTCACACTGCCAGCTTTTACCATCCTTGTAATATGTAAACATCCTCAGGAGATTTAAGACATTAAGTGATGTTCTCAATCACTCACAGCTTGTGGTCAATTTCCTCCTTCCTTATAATTATCTCCTAACCCCTAGCTGAGAGCAGCTTGAGAAATGAGTCAGTATTTCCAGAGATGGAGTGGACGACTTCATGACTTGCAGAAGTACCTACAAAGTCAAGTCTGAATACAGCTTATAGCTCAGAGGTCAGAGCAGATCAAAGAAAGTACTGGGAGATGAGAAGGAAGAAGACCAAGGTAAGAACTAAGGGCATTTGAACAAATGTTACATTTTCTCTGTATTCATATATTTCTCCCTGTTCACTAGATTCAGTAAACATTAATTAGCTATTACCCAGGTACTATTACAGTCTATAGTTTCAAAAGAGAATAGAGAAATTTAGCTCTGCTTACTAAGATAAAATTATAGAAATAAGTGAATGAATGGAGTTCATTGCTGCTAGAAGTATTCTTTACAAAATAGAGGGCAGAAATAAAAGACAATGAAGTAAGCAAATGAAAGACCCAAATGAGGGGAATAAAAAAAGTGCATGGACAAGAAAGATAAATGTTGTGTGATATTTGTACACCACGTGAAGATATATTGCTGTGACTGGATTAATAAAGAGCTGAATGGCCAATAGTTAGGCAGAAGGTATACATGAGACTCTGGACAGAGAAAAGAAGTAGGAGAAAATAATCAAGGCATAGAGGAGACACCAACGAGACATAGAGGAGTCAAACATACAGAATAAAAGAAAGATAAAAAGCCACTTGGTAAAACATAGATTAATAAAAGGAGGTTGATTTAAATTATAAAAGCTAGTGGGATAAGCCTAAGATAAGGCTGAGCTTTCATAATTAATAATAAGTCTTCACATTGTTATTTGTGAAAGTCCCCCAAGAAAGCTTGTTACTTATGGTGCCCAACATGGAAGCTGAAATATCTAAACATAGGGCCTGAGAAAGCTAAGAAAATTTCTGGACAAGGAGCCCAATGTAGATTCCTAGTCCTACAGTCGCTTAGGCAGGCCAGTGCAGCCACCAGCACCATCTGCCAACACCGTGCACTAAGCTGAGCTGCACAGTGGCTAACATGGCAGTTTAAGATTTGTATCACGCAGTCAAAGAATGTTGCAGGTGCTCATTAAAGCTGTCTAGATCAAGAAAACCTCTGAACAGATATAGTATGCATAAAAACATGCTTAGATGCTGAAGAAAGAAGAGAAAATGGTTATAGACAGTCATAAAAATAGTTTAAAAGTAATAAAGTCTTTAAAGAGAGTGTAAAGTAATATAAAAGGAATAAGCCACATAAGGACGGGAAATATACAGGGTATCTGGATCCTATATGGTGTTTTGTTGACTTTGAATTTTTAAGTGCTATTGTACAAAAAACAATAGCTGGTGAGAGTCACTGGATTATGGAAACTGCTAAATTTAATCAACCTATATATTTTAAGGATGCCTTCACTTCAGAATGGAAGTCAAAAAATATGTTGCATTGGGGGAGAGGTTATGCCTTTGTTTCCACAGGAAACAAAAATTATGGTTCTCTTCAAAATTAATGAAGATTAGATTTTATTGAGGGAGACTTCCTCAAGATCTTAGCTACAGACATAAAGGAAAAAGAAAAAAACACAAGAAAAACTACAAAACTAGTCATGTATAGGCTGATCCTTCTACATGGGAATAGCTCTGAGACTGGATGAGAAATAATAAATCTTGTTTGCTACAGAGACCTCTTGACTAATTATTATATGCCATCTTTCATATGACATGGATAGAGATTTAAATTACAGTTTGGTTATACAGTCCAAATTGATTTCTAAACTTGACAGATGCCCTTTAACTGCTCAAACATAAAAAAAAAAACAAGGAAACATCTTTAGCTGACTTGTGCACACTGTACATTCCATAATTATGTTAATACAGACATGTATGTTACCTTTAAAAGTTTGTGTGTTTTCCAATAGACTGCTGGCAATGGTCGAGAGATAAGCCGAACTGACCTACTCTGGTGATAGGATGGCCAAACACCCTAATTGTCGAGCTAGAAACCCCATCCAAAGACTGAGGGAACTGAATGCAGAGATCCATGGCTAGGCCCCAGGTGAAGCTGCGGGAGTCCAATTAGCGAGAAAGAGGAGGGTTTATATGAGCAAGAATTGTTGAGATCAAGGTTGGATAAATCACAAGGACAAATAGCCAAACAAATAAAAAAACATGAACTATGAACCAATGGCTGAGGGGCCTCCAACTGGATCAGGCCCTCTGAATGGGTGAGACAGTGGATTGGCTTGATCTGTTTGGGAGGCATCCAGGCAGTGGGACTGGGACCAGGTCCTGTGCTCATTGCATGAGTTGGCTGTTTGAAACCTGGGGCTTATACAGGGTCACTTGGCTCAGCCTGGGAGGAGGGGACTGGACCTGCCTGGACTGAGTCTACCAGGTTGATCTCAGTCCTTGGGGGAGGCTTTGCCCTGGAGGAGGTGGGAATAGGGGGTAGGCTGGGGGGAAGGTGAGGGGGGCGGGAGGGGGGAGAACAAAGGAATCCGTGGCTGATATGTAGAACTGAATTGTATTGTAAAATAAAACAAAATAAAATTAAAAAAATAAATAAATGAATAAAAAAATTTTTAAAAAGTTTGTGTGTTTTCAAAAAAAGGTGGTATTGTGTCCCCCAAAATATTGTGCACCATAATAAACTTATCTGGGGTCAGAGACAGAACAGCCACTGGATACAAAGGCTAGAAAATGGTGGCACTCACACTTTTAATCCTAGCATTCCAGAGGTAGAAATCCCTCTGGATCTCTGTGAGTTCAAGGCCACATTGGAAACAGCCAGGCATGGTGACACATGCCTTTAATCCCAGAAAGTGAGCCTTTAATCCCAGAGAGTGAGGCAGAAAGCAGAAAGATATAGAAGGCGTGAGGACCAGAAACTAGAAGCATTTGGCTGGTTAAGCATTTGGCTGGTTAGGCTTTCAGGCTTTGGAGCAGCAGCAGTTCAGCTGAGATTCATTCTGGATGAGGACTCAGAGGTTTCCAGTCTGAGGAAACAGGATCAGCTGAGGAACTGGTGAGGTGAGGTGGCTGTGGCCTGTTCTGTCTCTCTGATCTTCCAGCACTCACCCCAATAACTGGCCTTGGGTTTGATTTTATTAATAAGACTCTCCAAGATTCATGCTATACTAGACACCAATAAAAACAAACAGCCTAGGTGATCCAGCCTCTCAAAATGCCTCTGATGCAGTTTCCTCAAAATTCTACATCTAGAACAACTTCAAAGTTGTTATCTTAGGTGATCCAGCCTCACAGACTACTCTAGCCAGGACTTCAGATAGGCTCTAGGCTTTTCCAGCACAGAGACTAAACAAAAATAAATAATTAAATAAATAAACAAGCAAGCAAACAAACAAATAAATAAATGGATAAATAAATAAACAAGCAAACAAATAAATAAATATATAAATAAATGGATAGATAAATAGATAAATAAATAAATAAATAAATAAATAAATAAATAAATAAATAAATAATACAACTAACTCTCCCAGGACTACAACAATATATCAATTTTCTCACATGATGCCCACATTCCCAAGAGGTGGCATGAGTAATTTTTGGTCATCTGATGGGTTATAGATGTTTGCCATCATTTAGGGATTTTGGTTGCAAATTATTATTGATCATTGTAAGAGAGGAAACTAAGCAAGGGAAGTTGTATCCAAGAATCTCTTTTCTGAAAAAAAGAAGGGGAGGAATATAGGAATGATAGGATAAAAGAGTAGATTATGTATCTGCTTCCATCAGTCACTGGATGAAGGCTCTATGATGACAGTTAGGGTATTCACCCATCTGATCACTGGAGTAGGCCAGTTCATAAAAAGAGTTTGGTAATGTTCCTTCTCTTTCTATTGTGTGGAACAATTTGAAGAGTTTTGGAGTTAACTCTTCTTTGAAAATCTGGTAGAATTCTGAGTTGAAACCATCTGGTCTTGGGCTTTTTTTGGTTGGGAAACTTTTAATGACTGTTTCTATTTCCTTGGGGGTTATTGGTCTATTTAAATAGTTTATCTGGTCTTGATTTAACTTTAATATGTTGTACCTATCCAGATATGTTGTACCTATCCAGAAAACTATCCATTTATTTCAGATTTTCCAATTTTGTGGAGTACAGGTTTTTGAAGTATGTCCAGATGATTCTCTGGATTTCCTCATTGTCTGTTGTTATGTCTCCCTTTTCATTTCTGATTTTGTTAATTTGGATGCTCTATCTCTGCCTTTTGCTTAATTTGGCTTATCTATCCTGTTGATTTTCTCAAAAACCAACTCTTTGTTTCATTGATTCTTTGTATTGTTCTCTTTGTTTTTATTTTGCTGATTTCAGCCCTCAGTTTGATTATTTCCTGGAGTCTGCTCCTCCTGGGTGAGTTTGCTTATTTTTGTTCTAGAACTTTCAGGTGTGCTGTTAAGTTGCTAGTGTGAGATTTCTTCATGTGGGCATTTATGCTATGAATTTTCCTCTTAGCACTGCTTTTATAGTGCCCCATAAGTTTGGGTATGCTGTACTTTCATTTTCATTGAATTCTAGGAAATCTTTAATTTCTTACTTTATCTCTTTCTTAACCCATTGGTGATTCAGTTGGGCATTATTCAGCTTCCAAGAGATTGTAGGCTTTATACAATTTTTGTTGTTGTTGAAATTTAACATTAGGACATGGTGGTCCAATAAAATACAGAGCTTATTCCAATTTTTTTGTATCTGTTAAGATTTGCTTTGTGACCAAGCATGTGGTCAATTTTAGAGAATGTTCCATGGGGTGCTGAGAAGAAGGTATATTCTTTTGTGTTAGGGTGGAATGTTCTGTAGTTATCCATTAATTCTATTTGAGTCATAATATCTGTTAGTTTCCTTATTTCTCTGTTAAGTTTCTGTCTGGCAGACCTGTCCATTGGTGAGAGTGGGGTGTTGAAATCTCCCACTACTAGTGTGTGAGATTTGGTGTGTGATTTAAACTTTAGTAATGTTTCTTTTACAAATGTAGATGCCCTTATATTTGGGGCATAAATGTTCAGAATTGAGACTTCATCTTGGTGGATTTTCCCTATGATAAATATGGAATGTCATTCCCAATCTCTTTTGATTGATTTTAATTTGAAGTCTATTTTATTAGATATTAGGACCAGCTTACTTCTTAAGTCCATTTGATTGGAAAGTCTTTTCCCAGACTTTTACTCTGAAGTAGTATCTGTCTTTGAAGTTAGGGTATGTTTCTTGAAAGAAGCAGAAGGATGGATCCTGTTTTTGTATCCATTCTGTTAGCCTGTATCTCTTTATAGGTGAATTGAGACCATTGATATTAATGACCAGTGATTGTTAATTCCTGTTATTTCTGGTAGTAGTGTTGTGTGTTTCCATTCTTTGGTATTTGTTGGTGTGGGATTATCTATTGCCTGTGTTTTCATGCATGCATCTGACTTCCTTAGGTTGGAGTTTTCCTTCTAGTACTTTCTGTAGGGCTGGATTTGTGGATAGGTATTGTTTAAATCTGGTTTTATCGTGGAATATTTTGTTTACTCCATCTATGGTGATTGAGAGTTTTGCTGGGTATAATAGTCTGGGTTGGCATCCATGGTCTCTTAGTGTCTGTATAACATCTGTCCAGGACCTTCTGGCTTTCAGAGTCTCCATTGAGAAGTCAGGTGTTATTCTGATGGTTCTGCCTTTATATGCTACTTAGTCTATTTCCTTTGCAGCTCTTAATATTTTTTTTCTTTTTTCTGTATGTTTAGTGGTTTGATTATTATGTGGCATGGGGACTTTTCTTTGAATCCAGTCTATTTGGGGTTTTGTAAGCTTCTTGTATCTTCAAAGGCATTTCCTTCTTTAGGTTGGGAAAGTTTTCTTGTATGATTTTGTTGAATATATTTTCTGTGCCTTTAAGTTGGTATTTTTCTCCTTCTTCTATCCTTATTATTCTTAGGTTTGGTCTTTTCATGGTGTCCCAAATTTCCTGGATGTTTTGTGCTATGACTTTGTTGGCTTTAGTGTTTTCTTTGACTAATGAATCTATTTCCTCTATTGTATCTTTAATGCCAAAGATTCTCTCTTCTATCTCTTGCATTCTGTTGGTTATGCTTGCATCTGCACTTCCTTTTCATTTACTCAGATTTTCCATTTCCAGAGTTCCCTCAGTTTGTGCCTTTTTATTGTCTTTATTTAATTTTTCAAATGTTGGACTATTTCATTCACCTGTTTAATTGCTTTTTCTTGGTTTTCTTTAAGGAATTTATTGATTTCTTCCAATTGTTTGTTTGTCTTTTCCTCGATTTCTTTAACAGAGTTTTTTATTTCCTCTTTCAATGCCTCTATTATCTTCTTAAAGTTACTTTTAAGGCCAATCTCTTCTGCTTCTTCTGCATTGGGATGTTCAGGTTTTGCTGATGTAGAACCACTAGGTTCTGATGGTGCCATGTTGGTATTTATGTTGTTGGCTGTATTTTGGCACTGGTGTCTACCCATCTCTTTCTCCACTTGGTGAAAATGGTGTCTGTGTCTGAGGGAGCCTCTCTTGGTCTGATTGATGCTCTTGGTCCAATGGGAGCTCTTGGTCTAATTGGGGCTCTTGGTCCAATCAGTGCTGATGGACTCTGTGTCTAGGGAGCAGCTCTTAGTCCAATTGGCACTAGTGGGCTCTATTCCCAAATGGTGCAGGGTGTGCTTATGGCTCCAGTGGTCACTGATGCTGCAGGGGATGGTTGTCTTTGTGAAGGGGCATGGGAAGAGGCAGCTGCCCTGTCCCTGGGGCTCCAATGGCTGGGGGGAGGAGCACAGAATGTGCCCCCAGGGCCTAGGAGCTAGAGACCTGGTCTGTCCAGTCTGGAGATGGGACCATATGTGTTCCCAATTGGTGCAGAGTGGGCTAAGATAGGATTTGCTTAGGAATATTTTCTTCAAAGATGTCAAATACAAATGGATTGGACATTATGAATGTAATTCTTACCCAATAATTGTTCATATTGTATATACTTTAGCTATGTTAGAGTTAAAACCTTTCTTTTTTATTTAGACAAAAAGAGGCAAATGTTGAGGGATATTTGTACATTGACTGTGTGAAGATATATTTCTGTGATTAGTTTAATTAAGAGCTAAACTGAGGCATAGGTGGGACTTCTGGACAGAGAGAGGAAGTAGAAGGAGATAACCAAGGCATAGAGGATGCCAACAAGACATGATGGGAGTCAGATATATAGATTAAAAGAAAGGTAAAAGGCCACATGGTAAAACACAGATTAATAAAAGCAGATTAATCTAAGTTATAAGAGCTAGTGGGACAAGCCTAAGCTAAGGCCAAGTTTTTATACTTAAAAATAAGTCTTCATGTCATTATTTGTGAGCTAGTAAAAAACTTGCTACAGATAAATGTTCATGAATACAGATGTAAGTATAAATATCAATAAGAGTTCACATACAGATATAAATTTAAACATTCCTTAGTTGAACAAAGAAACTTAGGGCAAATAATTACAAAATATTTCAAAAGATGTTACCAGATCTAAGCACTACAACTTTTTCTCCATGACAGGAAGTCAGACACTCACCACATAGACAGACTCCAGAAGCATTTCCTCCTCACAGGCCCAGCAGTCTGGCTCCTGGCCACATATTTGCAGATGATCTGTCTCTCTCTGTGTACTTGACTTCTTCCCAGTTGGGCCCAGTGAAAAAGACTTCCACAGCCTGTAGAACAGGAAGCCCAATGTTGCCTTTAGTGGCTGTTTTATTACCTCATCTGTAACTTTATATAAATTAGAATGTTCCCCTCTTACCTCTGTGACACCCATGTTAACATTTTAATCAGTCAAATGGTGACCTGAATGTTCTCCTATAATGTATGTAAGTAGTACCATATGAACTACATACAACCTTTCCATGCTCCACAAAACACACGCATCTCTCCCTGCCTCTGAGACTCCATTAACCACTTACCTGGACTTCTATATTTAAGATTCTAATTCTTACCAACTAGTGTCTAAAGTCAACTCAGTGTGAGTAAATTGTCATCTATAATGTAGCCAGTATTCTGTTAGGTACTATTGAGCGTAAAAGTGTTTTTTTCAAAAGTATTATTTAAAATACAGATCATAGTTGGTGATAGACTAAAATGTCAACGATGAAGTGCACAGATTCATGCAACTAATTTTGTGATGCAGCATCACAAAAAGTAAAAGTGAATGATGAATGGATGAAAGAATATATACATGATAGATTGAATGTGATAAAATATTAAAATGGGACTTTGGTGGATATATGACTGTTTATATGTTTAAAACTCCCAATTTAAAAAAAAACTAGAGTTCACTGTTCATCTGATTCATACATTCAAGTGGAAGTTTAAACACCGCTACAGAAAATAATTTCCATACTATGGGTACTGACTGTATGAGCAATGGGAGTTCAGAGAAATCAACAGGAACTGACGGATTAGGAGGAGCACCAGTTGAGACTTGAAGAACATAGGATTTTACAAGATGACATGGAAGATGAAGAGCTTTTTCAAGTGGGAATGACAGCATGAGCAAACACAAGGAGGGGGCACAGAAATACAGGTGTTCGAGACCGGAATAACCAATGCTGTGAGGATATTCAGTAATAACTTTGGTTAAGCTATATCTGTAATGTCACTGTCAGTAGGAAAAAAACATATTCCCTTGTCTTAATATGTTAGTAATATTTGGACCAAAAAAAAAGTGGATGTACTGTTTCCAAACAAATTTATCACACAGTCACATAATATAATCAGATGAACGAAGGCACCCAAGAGTGCCTCAAATTCTGTATTACAGTTACTCAGAAGACAGTGCAATTGGACAAAAAATATCTGGACCCTCATTAATCACCATGATTTTATTATACTATAGAAGTCAAGCACTGTGTAATTACAAAAGCTGTTCAAATCTCCACTTTACCAGGATAACATGTAATATCACTTGTTTTCCTCAGGCCAAAGAAGAACCAATGATACCAGTCACTCCCTCTTATGGTAGACCATTCCTTGATTGTCTAAGTAGAAAGCCATATAGATCCAAAATCACAATAGAAATAATAGAACATATTGGAAAAGATATGAATTGTCTGATAATTAAAACAACTTATCAAGAGTATATATGTATGTGTATACATACACATAAATATATATGTAATGATAATAAATCAAAGAAAAAGAGGCTACCAACTTGAAAGTATGGGTTATAGAAGGTCATTCAAAGAAGAATAGCTGAGAGAGGGCAGAAAGAGGAAAAGAAGGAGAGAAGGTAATATAATTCAATTTCAATTAAAAACATATTTAAAAAGAAAAGTATTAGGAAGCACAGAATCCAAAGTATGCTCTGGAGTTCAGGCCACTTTCTCCAAGGATAAATTAAAATGGTTCTCACTATCATTTAAGATTCGGACTGAAGAGACAATACATGTGAGAAGACAAATTTGTGATTCAGACTTCTCCTTGATCAGGGTAGGGCAGTGAATTTGATGGAACTACTCATGAAGACTTAATTCAATAAGAACATATACTTTGTCTGAGCAAGTGCCTTAACCTTCCTAAATATAAATGAGGTAAGTGGCAGCAACGTATATCTTGTAGGATTGTGAAAAACAACCAAGACAAAAATAATAAAAGGGAATTTACTCACAATGGAATTAAATTATCATAATTTTCTTTTAATACTAGAAGCAACCTTTTGATATTTATGTAATTAAACTTACCAGATCATATTTTTAAAACTTAATGCTAAGCACATAAAACACTTCCTTTCTCTTAGGAATTTTTCTGTGTGGGTTCTGAATGCTCATTGGTGTATCTTTTGACGCTGTCTACATACAACTCATTTTGTAAAGAAGCTCTCATGTGTATGCTTTACTCAACTGCATGCTGATATGACCAACTTTTGTGTTTTGGTCATTCGTATGTTATAATATTCCCATTGTTTTTCTCTCTCCTTATTTGTGGCCCATCCTGGCTAGAAACCTCTGGTTCTCTAAATTAAGTGATTGAATTATGACCCCTCTGTCCTACTTTCCTTTCCTGTTGCTGTGATAAAACACCCCAATAAAAGCAACCTGGAGGAAAAGAGCTTATTTGGCTCACCACAATTCGAGGTTATAGTCCATCATTGCAGGGTAGTCAAAGTAGAAGGAATGTGTAGCAACTAGTCACCATCACAGTCAAGAGCAAAGAGGGGATGAATCCATGTCTTGTACTGCATAGCTGTCCTTTTCCTTTTCATCCAGTCCAGTGCCCAGACTATGAAACGATGTCACATTACATCAAAGAAGTCATTGCCAAATCCAAATTCAGTTTCATAAAGCTTTTCTGTCATGGTTTACCTCTAGGAGTTTGATAACTTTAGTGTTACACTTACGGGTTTTAATCTGCTTTGTGGCCCGTCAAGTAAAATCCAAGGGTGGATTAGAAGCATTTGGGGGAGTGCATTAATATAGATAAAAGTAAGTAAAGGACAAAGACTGTTGTGCCACTTGCCAAGCTGTCCCCACCAGCTTCTCTATTCGTTGGCAGGCATTTGTTCTACAGACCAAATATCTACAAACAAATCCAGGTATGCATGAACAAATTACATAGTAATATTCTTAGCTCTAAACCTATAAATTGGGGCTATAACTCAGTAGTAGAATGTTTGCCAACCTACATTCAATTAATTTCTAGTGTTGAAAAAAATCTACAAATTATACATTCCCCAACCAGTACACAAAAACTGATATCTGTGAGCTTTACAAGGACAAAGTGAATTTCACAAGTATCTTCCTCAGTAAGACAAATCAAGACTGCTGATAAGTTATTAAGGGAACTAGATCTATGCCCCCAATAAACAACAGGGAAGTAACATAGTGTCTAGTGAAGACAACCATCTAGGAAGACTCATGTAACAAAACAAAAGACTGAAATAAGGGGGAGAAAGATGCAAATAAAAAAATCCCAATATATAGTCAAAATTCAACAAAGAAAAACAAAGAATATGAAAAAACATCTTACCAAAGCACATGTACAACTCCTCGGCAATAAGATAGCTGAAATGCCAGAGAAGGAAATCAGGCCCTACTTTAAAAAAAATCTTATACAGTACTCAAATAATCAGATGAATGTATGGAGGAAATATATTCAGGATTTATTTAAGACAGTTACCTAAGTGAATAAAATGGTGAGTAATTTGGAGAGATTCAAAAACTATGAAGGAACAGTACAGAAAGGAAATTTAAAACACTGAAAAAAGAAAGAAGTTCTAGAAATGAAAAAAAAACAATAAAGTAGAAAAATATATCAACAGTTGTCCATACAAGAGAGAAGAATTCATTTTAAGGATGAAAGACAAAGTTGAGACAATAATATAGTTTATGTTTAGGGGGAAAAGTAATAAATATGACTAACTCTGGGGAAAGGTAAAAAGACCAAATCTAAGAATCCATAAGATAAAAGGAGATGAGATGATGTCAAAAGATGGAAATTGGCTATTCAATGGAATTATATCTGAAATTTCTCAAACTTAGAGGAAGAAATTTGTATTCAAATTTAAGAGGCACTTTGAAACACAAATATGTTCAGGAATGATACCCTATATATCATATTATAGGCGATATATCAAAGCTGCCAAGCTAAGGAACAGTACTAAAATGCATAAGGGAATATGCCAACTCAAATACAAGACACAGAACTTATAGACAAGGTAATATATTTCAACAGAAACAGCCAGGAAAGCATGGAATGGTTATGTTAATGCTTGAAAGTCAACAACTAGTAATGAAGATCTTAATCTTATGCAAAGTTATCTTTCAAATTTAATGGAGAAATAAAAGCAATTCAATACAAACACAAATTAAGAAGATTCCTGACAACCAAACCAGCACTGCAGAAAATTATTAAGGGGTAACTGCACATGGAGGAAGAAGAAGGACAGTCTCATCTATGATCACACAGAAAAGAATACATTCCAGAATTTAGAGGAATGAGAAAAGGCTTTCTACTCTTCCCACTTTTATTTGGTGTAGTGCTTGAAGCATTAGCAAGAGCAATAAGAAAAGAGAAAAGTCGACTGGGCAGTGGTGGCGCATGCCTTTAATCCCAGCACTCAGGAGGCAGAGCCAGGCGGATCTCTGTGAGTTCAAGGCCAGCCTGAGCTTCTAAGTGAGTTCCAGGAAAGGTACAAAGCTACACAGAGAAACCCTGTCTCGAAAGACCAAAAGAAAAAAAAGAGAGAGAGAGAGAAGTCAAATTACTGCTTTTTATAAATGATATAATTCTGTAATTACAAGATCTTACAACCCTCCCAGAAAACTCTTACATCGGGCAAATACTTTTAGTAGAGTTGCAGGATATAAAATCAGCATACACAGCTCAGTGGCTTCTTTTCCACCCAAACTAAACTTGCTGATAAATAAATATCCTATTCACAATAATTCATAAAAGATAGATATATGATAGATAGATAGATAGATAGATAGATAGATAGATAGATAGATAGATAGACAGGATGGATGGATGGATGGATGGATGGATGGATGGATGGATGGATGGATGGTTGATTAATAAACTAACAGTTATGATAAGGAATGGACAGATACATGCTAAAATATTCTCAAAGGATGCCCTATCACACTCCAGATGTTCTTTTCTTTAGATTCCTTTTAGATTCTGGGTCAGTTCAAGAATATAGTCCTTTATTTCTCACTGTTTGCTGTTGAGCAATAAAGAACAAAGACCAGATGGCCAATTCAAGGAGCTGAACCACCTTTAAAATGATTGACAAACTTGCATATGAAAGTACATATATGCACATACAAGCATATCTGTACAGCTATTCATATATGATATTCGACTGTTGTTAATAAAGTGTTATCTTGACAGCAAAACAAAAAAGCTTTAACAATGTCTCAACTGTCCCAAAATATTCACATCCACCTTTTTAAAGTTTTCCGATGCAAAAAAAAAAAAAAATGTTTTGAATTGTTAAAAAAAAAAGTAAAGATTAGGCAGAATTTCATTATCAGATAGAATCTGAGATCTATAAGTTTGCTTTTGGAAACTTATTTTAGTGTATTTTAAAAATAGATTTCTTTACCTCTGGCCAAAGGTGCTCACATAGGTATAGAGCTGACTTTCCCCCCAGGACCTGCTGGAGTAAGAGTAGGAATGCCCTGGGTGCTCCTGGAGACAGGTGACTGTGTAGGGGGCTCCTTTTGCAGTGTGTTGATTAGGATGCAATGGAATTCTACTGCTAAGTATCTCACTGTTCTGCACATGGCTTATCCCTACAGACTAAAATCTAAATTTATTCTTTACCTTATTTCACATTTTCAGGAGTTAGAGCTATTTCTCTCATTTGGTTTATAATCTCACCTGTCTGGTCTAAACTGTTCACTTCTATCTTTTATTTTCATCCTCATCTAGAAGCTAAATCAACTAAACAGCTTGGCACAGTAAACTGCATGTCCTCACTATGGAGCTCTATCGTATTTTTGAAAGAGAAAAGTCATATTCTATTTTCGACAGTAAAAGGAAAAATAAGCTTTCACTCTCCCTAGCAGGAGGGGAACGTTAACGACTCTACCAGATGTACAATGAATCTCAAACAATAACAACAAAAAAAGGCCAAATACGTGTTCATGGCAACGTTAAGTAATAAATGGAGCTTCATGGAATTATCCACAAGGAACTGATACTGAATTGTACAGACCAGTTACAAACCACTTACCTACATACGTGCTTTACTTTATATGTGAACTTAATATTCCACCTGAAGAATTCATTACCCTTTTGCTATTTTCAAATTAGTTTTCATTTCATTTCATGTCTAATCAGGAAAAAAAATTGTTTTGTATTATTTGGGGATAACACTGGTGGGAAGAGAACCAGTAAGAATTTGGGTTTAGCATATCTAAAAGTGAACAAAAAGAAGCTAGATCACCATTATTTAATGATTATGTTTTCAGTAAATGAAACTATTTTGAAGCATACTTCTGATTAAATGTGGAAACTCTGATGACAGCATGAAAAGAAGATACATATGGGTTGCGAGTGTGATTCCGTAGCAGGACGTTTGGCAAGCACAGACAAGGCTATAGGTCCTGTCCTCATCACTGCAAACCAAGCGGAACCATGTAGCAGGAGAGCTTCTCTCCAGGTCCCACCAAGCCCCCGCAGTCCCACAACCCACATATGAAATAATCACTCAGACACTTATATTACTTACGAACTGTATGGCCGTGGCAGGCTTCTTGTTACCTACTTCTTTTATCTTAAATTAACCCATTTCTATTAATCTATAAGTTGCCACATGGCTCATGGCTTACTGGTACCTTACATCTCGCTTGTCATGGCAGTGGCTGGCAGCGTCTCTCTGATTCAGCCTTCCTGTTCCCACAATTCTCTTCTCTGCTTGTCCTGCCTATACTTCCTGCCTGGCTACTGGCCAATCAGCATTTTATTTATACAGAGCAATATCCACAGCACTTCCCCCCCTTTTTTTTTTTCAAAAATTTCACCAATAGAACAATAGAAAAGATATGTTTTCAAACAACTATCATTTAAAAGGGGATTTTTTTTTCCCCAGCACTCAGGAGGCAGAGCCAAGTGGATCTCTATGAGTTCAAGGCCAGCCTGGTCTACAGAGCAAGATCCAGGATAGCCAGAACTACACAGAGAAACCCTGTCTTGAAAAATACACAACAAAAAATGTGGTGTGATTTTTTTAAAGGATTTCTTTAATTGTGTGTATACATATGTGATTAGGTGCACAAAAGTATGGGAGCCTTCAGAGGCCAGAAGAGGACAAACAATTCCCTGGGCTAGAGTTAAATAATGTGAACCATTGGACAGGGGTGCTTTGAACTGAATCTTGAGTTCTCTGCAAGAGCAGTTTATGTTTTTAAACACTGAGCCATCTCTCCATCCCGAGAAAGTAATATTTTTGTTTGTTTATTATTTATTTATTTTGACATAAATGTCTTTGAAAATATTTAAATACTGTGCTAGCTAGTTTTATGTCAACTTGACACAAGCTTTACTTAACTGAGAGGAGGGAACCTCAACTGAAAAAAAAAATGTATCCTTAAGGTCACACTGTAGGCATGCCTGGAGAGCATTTTCTTAATTAGTGATTAAAGTGGAAGGGCTCAGCCCATTGTAGATGGTGCCATCTCTGGGTTGGTAGTCCTGGGTTCTATAATAAAACAAGCCGAGCAAGCCATGAAGAGCAAGACAATAAGCAGCATTCCTCCATGACCTCTGCATCAGCTCCTGCCTTCAGGAGCTGTTTGAGTTCATGTCTTGTTTGAGTTCCTATCCTGACTTCCTTGGATGATAAACAGTGATGCAGACATGTCAGCCAACTAAACTCTTTCCTCCCAACTGTTTTGTTTTGTTTTTGTTTTTTTGGTCATTGTGTTTCACTGCAACAATAGTAACCTTAACTAGGATAATTACTGTTTAAAAGAAAGACAGGATGATATGACATACTTGCCCGCACAGGGTTTCAGAAGTCAAGCTAACCAAACCTGTACTTAGTCAGCATGACTAATTAAACCATGCTAGGGTCCAGGGGCTGCAGAAGGTGTTTATAAAATCTTTTACAGTATCAACAATGGACAAGAGGCTTGCTGGCTGTTGGTCTTTTGTATATTGTCAGATGAAGAATACTGGCTGTACATTGGAACCATAATTTTTATCTCTAGGGCCCAGTTAGTTATCCATCTTCAACTGCCCAGTAAAGAAGCAGGCAGATGCCACCCAGAACAGAGTGTGCTAGCTTGGCTTCCAACCAACTTTCTCAATTGAAAGCAAAGCCATCCTAAAGAGGGCAATAAAGAACCAGAATAAAGCCACAAGGTAATTGCCAGGGCCTTCTCTCCCCTTCTTCCTCCGATAGGGAGATAGTTCTACAAAGTATCCAAGGATAAATGAGGGCCAAGAAAGTGGTGGCAATATTGGTGGCAGAACTATTAGATTCCTAACAGAATTCTACCTTTGTTCTTAGCACCTGCTTCAATATGATGCAGATATGAATGGTAGGGAACTGGCAGAAGAGGTAAGCATAAATCAGGCTCCTCACGGTGTGTGGGGCATGCAATCTGGATGTTCCCATGCTGTTCAAGAGGGTCCTAAATGGATATTCATACTATTACTATGATCACTCAGAATGATGCTTGTCTATTCACAAGCCCTGAGCCCTATCAGAGTGGGCTTTGTACTGTACATGAAGTCTATACCACTACACCTCTTCTCTTCCAGAAGTGCTAAACTTTCTCATGAGCACTTGATGTCTTCAACATTCATACATTAGGTAGATGGAAATGGTATTTTACTATTTAAAATTCTGTTTCAGCATCCTACAAGGGCTGTATTAGGCCAACTTAGTGTCAATACAGTTTCTATGAATTAACCAACCAGGTCAATTATCATATTCACTTGTGTAACCATCATAATTCTGAGAACAACGCTACTACTATGTCTTCATTTTACCAATGATATAACATAAGTGTTGAATATTTTAACAAAGATCATTCCGGTGACTTGTACACAAAAGTAGGGAAGCTGGCTTCTAATCTAGTATCCTATATTGTCAGAGAAGTGATGGGAGAAGAAAATAATAAACAACATGAGCGGAATAGAGATACTAAAAGTGATTGAAGCTAAAAACAGAACCGCATGAGATGGCAGAGGAGTCTACAAGCTGGGATCCGAATAGCCTAGCAGGGATTTGAGAGTTTCCTAGAGAAAAGTCTGGAAGAAACAGAGGAGCCGCTATTATGAATTCCAATGGGACAAGGCTCTGGTCTCCAGTCAGCCTCACGTGATGGCTCTGGATAGGCGAAGGGAACTTCATGGCAGTAATTTCTGTGGACAAAATAGACAAGAAGAGTTCTCCTGGGGCAGTGCCTGGGTACAAGGCAAGCACAGTCCTGAATACTTCAGAGAATGTTTAATGGAAATGAGCTAATTCTACCGCAAAAGTGGCCCTGAAGTTAAATATTTCACAACAGTTAAAAGGTTTGTTTATTTATTTATTCACTAGTTTTCAGTGGCCAGCTAACTACTCCTAATGAAGCAGCACACAAAGCTAGTGCAAGAAAAGCAACTTGTTATATGTACTTTCATGTGAGATTCCACATGAAATTTTCACACTTATGCCACTCATTATTCCCAGATTCTGACCAGCACCCAAATTGCATCTCCAAGTTCATTCATCAGTTAGTGACAAATAGGACCAGCAACTTGGTATTCTTATTTTTACAATTACTAGGCAATTTCTCCTCTCCCTCATCAATATATTAAATTGTGTGTTCAGTGAACTTTTTAAAGGACAGAGATTTTTTTTCTAACAGCTTTTTACACTTTTTTTCATTTATGCTGGCATTTTAAAAACTAAAAGAGAATCATGTAGAGAAGAGTTCATTTTAAATGCATGAAAAGGCAGGTAACACATGGAAAGAGTGAAAATTTAAAGTGCTTTGAACATTTAAAAAGAGGGAGAAATGATCATGTTTATTTTGGATTCTGGCTGAGATACAGACTTTATATTTTTCTTTCTTTAGATAGCCACTTGTATCTGGATGCATTAAGCTCTCCAATTAACAGGTAGACAGCAAACATTTCAAAATAAGGACGATGAAATAGAAGCAAAGGCATGTTTATTCCTAGTCAGTATTTTCTGTGTCTCTTCAGTCTTTAACTGCATGCAGGGAAATTGATACACACCACATATTGTTATTGCTTTCTGAACATGGAAAGGTTGTGGCACACGGGCAACTCTGGGGCTTTACAATTTATTGCTTTACTACTTTTAGTGCCATCTCTGTTCATCCTCAAATCCAGGGCAGGATGGAGGACATATTCAAAGGACAACATTTTCTGGATTTCCTTTGTAAAGGGCAAAGCACTTAAGCATTTTCGCCATGTGAAGCACTTACCTTTTAGCTCACTGTAGTGAACAACATTTAGACCTGCTTTTCGGTTCTCTTCAGTATGGGAGAGTACAAATTCCCTGATTGCAATCAGTTTTTGCATTTCTTACTTTCCTGGAAACTGGAGCCATTTTAATCGATGTCCTTCTTTTAAGGGAATTGTGGTTTTCGTACACATCACATGCATTGTGTGTGTGTGTGTGTGTGTGTGTGTGTGTGTGTGTGTGTGTGTGTGTAAAGAGAGAGACAGAGCACACTATGGTGGAACTACCTAAAACTGTACTTTTGCACATGTCATCAGAATTTAGTACCACACCTAAAGAATCAAATCCTAGGCATCACTCTCACTCCAAGGGGCCAGTGTGCTCATGGACACAGTCACCCAGAATCACAGATATAGTGCACAATTTTAGTAAACGTCCACCGCTGAGTTTAAAATACATCCAAGTGCCTACTCCCGAGACTAGATTGAATTCCTCTATTTTACTTTCAATGAAACTAAAAATGGCTGTAGATTCTGATATAGGCACCTGCTTAGGTACCGAAATTTTGGTTATTTTTCTCATCTTTAGCCTCAAGTCCTTAACCATTCTTTGTAATAACAAACTATACAGCTCAGTTGTTCCTTTCCGTGCTTTCTATGACAGGGACTGGCAGCCATTTCTTCACTGGGGACCAAACAGTAAACATTTGAGTTTTGTGGGTCCTAGAGTCTATTTTGTGGGCCCCAGAGTCTGTTTTGTAAGTCCTAGTGTCTGGATTTATCCAACTATGAGGTCACTTTTACTCAAAAGCACCCATAAATAACATGTAGAGAAATGTGTACTGGTCCTTCAATAAAACTGTATTCGTTAAGGATTTCCAAACTTAAAAACTTCTAAAACCTCTGACAAGGAAAGAAACTGCAAGCCCATATCTACACCAAACAAAAATAAAAGGAGCCTGAACAAAATACAAGCACTCAAATTTAGCTTTACACTAGAAAAGATGATTTACTATGAAGAAATCCCGGAAGTGTAATGCTGGTCCAACACACACAAAAATTAATAAGCATGACATAGCACAATAACCAAATAAAGGCACAGGCATGGAAACAAAAGCATTTGACAAAATTTAATATCCCTTCATGAAAAAAGTCTCTCAAATTAGTTATGATTGTGGATCAAAATATTGTAACGATACTTGCTACACGGTCTTATTAATAAAAAAACTCAGAGCCAGATATTGGGGTAAATTCTGAAAGATCAGAGAAGCAGAACAAGCCACAGCTAACCTCACCTGGGCAACTGCTCAACTGATCCTGTTTCCACGAATCCTCAGACTGAAAGCCTCTGAGTCCTCACCCAAATGGATCTCAGCTTAATTGCTCAAAAAGCTAAAAGCTTAAAAGTCTCTAGTTCCTAGTCCTCAGGCCTTATATACATTTCTGCTTCCTGCCATCACTGTCTGGGATTAAAGGTGTGTGTCTTTCCCAAGCAAGACATGAGATCTCAAGTCCTGGGATTAAAAGCATGTGCCACCACACCTGGCTCTGTCCCTAGTGAGCCCTTGAGCTCACAGAGATCCAGAAGGATCTCTGCCTCCCAAGTGATAGAATTAAAGGTGTGTGTGCCACCACTGTCTGGCCTCTTTGTCTAAACTAGTGGCTGTTCTGTTCTCGGACCTCAGATAAGTTTATTAGAGTACACAATATATCAACCGCAAAATATAGTCATACATGGTGAATCCATAAATGACCTTCTAAACAGATGTAAGTTGAGAGTTTATCCTCAAAGATCTAAAATAAGACAATTATGTCCTCCTTCACTATTTCTTCATAAAACACTAGCAAGTTCCAGCCATACAAATTATTCAAGGAAAAAATTAAATGGCAACCAAATTGGAAATAAAATTGATTGCCCATTTGCTGATGATAAGATTTCCTACAGCTCAAGCTCCAGAGACTCTGCTGTAAAATTTTAAAATTAATAAAATAACACAGGAAATTTGCAGAATACAAAAGCAAGACATAAATCAGGCAGTGATGGTGCCAACTTTAATCCCAGCACTCTGGGGGCAGAGGGAGGTGGATCTCTAAGATCCAGGACAGACTGGTCTACAGAGCAAGTTCCAGGACAGTCAGGGCTACAAAGAGAAACCCTGCCTTGAAAAACAAAAAAAGGAACATATAAAATATAGTAAAATTCCTACACATAAATATCAGAGTATTCGATGTCATAAAAATGATCCACTTATAATGACCACAAAATAATTAGAAAGAAATTTAAACAAAGAGCTGAAATATCTCTACAATAAAAACTATGAAATATTGATTAAAAATGAAGAAGATACAAATTCATGGGGGAAATCTAATTTTCATAGATTAAAAGAATTACTATTGAGATTTCCAATTTACTCAAAATGATCTAGAGACTGTGTAAAATACTTATCAGAATACTAATGTGACTTATAGGAGTAGAAAAAAATCTTAAAATTTGTGCATAACCCCAAAAGATTCCAAACTGTTAAAGAAATCTTGAGCAAAAAGAAGAAAGTTGGATGCACCATAGACTGTACTAGCCAAAACAGCAAAGTACTGGTATAAAAATAGATCCATAGACCAGTGTAATGAACAAATAGACCAGAAATAAAAACCCTGATTTTAAGGCTGATTGATGTTTAATGAAAGTTCTAAGGACAGTGGAGAAATGATGGTTTCTACAATAAAAACCATTTGAGGAAACTAGATTTGCACACACGTAAAAATCAAACTCAACTCTTAACTCCCATAATATATAAAAGCTAACTCAAAATGAGTCAACATCTTAAACATAAGACTTCAAACACACATAGTGCTGTAATGTTAAGCTGTCAGAGAGGGCATTTGTCATTTGGAACAATGTGGAGAAAACTGGAAGAGTCTGTGTTAAGTAAAACACCACAGGTACATAAAGGAAAGTGTTGCATTACCTCACCCGTGGACTTCTAGAGCTGATTTCACAGAAGTGGAGCGGATAGTGGTTCCCAGAAGCCTGAGTGGTTGGGGGAAGAGAGAGTAATTTTGGTTCAAGGATATATAAATACAATTGCATTATGAGAATAAATTCAAGAGATCAATTGTGGGTAGTATGTGACAATATCTTGCACCATTGGAATTACTGAGGATTTTCTCTACATAGGAATAATTATATGAGGTAGTGCACTGACCAAGTAGCAAGATTTTACCATTTCAACATACATATACACTTAAAAACACCATGCTGTACATAAGTACATAGACTATATGTCACCTTAAAGAAAAATATTAAAACATTGAAATATAGAACAAAGTAAAAATTTGGAAAACAATTTTAAATTATAGGAAATAGAACTATAATAATGTTTGAAAATCAGTAGACCCATTCCAAATGTCACAAGTTGTAAAATCTGGTCCTAATACTTCTTTTTTTTCTTTATTAAGAAATTTTTATTCATTTTACATACCAACCACAGATCTCCCTCTCATCCCTCCTCTCGATCAACCCCCAGCCTTCCCCCTCCCCCGACTCATCCCCCATACCCTCTTCTGAAAACATAAGTCCTCCCACGGGGAGTAAGCAAAGCCTTGTATATTCAGTTGAGGCAGTTCCAAGCCGCTCCCTGCTGCATAAAGGCTGAGTAAGGTGTCCCACCATAGGTAATGGGCTCCAAAATGTCTGCTCTTGCACCAGGGATAGATCCCTTAAGCAGACCAAGCTATACAACATCTCACTTATGCAGAGAGCCTAGTCCTGTCCCATGGAGGCTCCACAACTGTTGTTCTAAAATTCATGAGTTCCCACCAGTTTGATTCAGTTGTCTCTGTAGGTTTCCCCATCATGGTCTTGATGTTCCTTGCTCATACAATTCCTGGGAAAGGGAAATAGATGAGATCTCTATGAGTAAACTGGGGATGGGGTGGACAATAGAGGGTAGGGGATGGAGGATGCTCCACATCCCCTCAAACATAAGCTGTCCTCAGTGTTTTTTTATCTTAGCCATTCTGACACCCATCTAATGTTTCTTAGAACTGTTTTTGGAGATCACCAACTTTTGTCAGATTGAATACTGAGTCCTCAAAACAATGGGTCCTCAAAGATGCAGAGTAAATGAAAACGTGTTTCCACCACAATTGTGCATGTACATTGCGTTTCAGTGAGTTCTGCCCCTCTCCCACCTTCCCATGGCAACTAGGTCTAGGGCCTCTTCCACCTATCACAAACTTTATTTATTTATTTATTTATTTATTTATTTATTTATTTATTTATTTATTGGTTTTTCGAGACAAGGTTTCCCTGTGTAGTTTTGTAGTTTTGGTGCCTGTCTTGGATCTTGCTCTGTAGACCAGGCTGGCCTCGAACTCACAGAGATCTGCCTGGCTCAACCTCCAGAGTACTAGATTTAAAGGCAAGTGCCACCGCCACCACCACCCCGCTCACCTCTCACAAACTTTGAAAGAGCAGAACAAACAATAACAAAGAAATTTTTCATGAAAATATAGCTGGTTTGAACTTCCAATTTATACACTGATAATTACAGAATAAAACTCTAGTGTCAAAATAGACTTCCTAACTTAGAAAATCTGATGAGATATTTCCAATTTAAACTTCGCAAGCTTGATGTAACCATATGCCTGTCTTAGCCTTCTTCTTTGCTGTTTTAGATAAACTGGGTGATGTTAAAAAAAAAAAAGTAGAAAATACAGAAGATAAACTATAAACTTTACAAAAACTTTGAAAGTAAATGTCATTGTTTTCTACTTCCTCTTCTATATCTAGACCATATTACCAAAAAAAAAAAAAATCAACCCTTAAATAACCAACAGGAATGTCTTTCCTAACATTTTTCCTAGAAAACTTATGTATAACTACAACATTGAATATAATTCTATTCAAGAATTTCTTCCCTTTTACTTTTCCAGTGCAATGAGGCTTGATAAGACAAATGTAAACCTGAGACCCTACTATATCCACATTAAATTTACATTTTGTAATCAAATTCTTAAAACTTTAGGTAAGACCAAATAATGAATTGTATCTGAATTTTATTGATCAATTGAAATAAATAAATAACAAGAAAATTTGAAATTGTGAAACACCCTAGAATAACGAAATCTGTAACTTTTAAAGTTTTTTTCCTTGAGGCCTTAGGTTCTGCCTCACAACATGATGCTGACATATCTGTGTCATAAGTAAACTTCATGGCAACATACTTTATTATTAAAACAATGGCACATTTATATTTCTATTAAAATATACTTTAATGCCCAAAAACATATTTTTATCTCAGCTAGTTTCCAATATGTTTGCACAAATTCCGAAAATCACAAACTCAAAATTTCTTGCCAGAAAATCTAGTTGAAGTAGAATGACTCATAGATAAAATTTCTAACTTAGAAAATCCATCTCTTTAATATCTCCAAATATTTTAATTGAAATAAACTTTTTCTGAGTTTATTCTTACACTGTTATTTTAATGCCTTTAACAAACATTTCTTTATATTGCAGTAGTTTTACTCTTCAACGTTTCCTCAAAGACAAGGAAAGTCCCCAGCAATCTCCATTATCATATTTGCTCTCCCCCATCTTCCCTGGCATCACTAACCTCTCACACAAACTTCTGAACTCTAAACTGTGAGGTATCTTTCTCACACCACAGAGTCAATCTGACTGCCATAGTTGTCATCTGAGGTCCATGATGATTTGGATGTAGTAAGAGCATCAACATCTTGCTCATCATAGCTATTTTTCCACCTAGGCAATAAGATAAACAGGAAGACCTGTTTTTCTTCTTGTCAGGAAAGCAATTTCAAGTAAAAATGGCCCTGCTTTGGGTGAGAAGCACTTGTTCCTTCTTAATTTCAGTTTCTTGGCCTGTAGTGTGAGAGAAATAGTTTGTTCTCAGTATGGGGATTAAACTCAGGACCATGCCCATGCTAGATAAGAACTCTTCCCTGAGCTGTATGCTGTATCTCACCAGATTTTTTCTTTCTTTCTTCCTTCCTTCCTTTCTTTCTTTCTTTCTTTCTTTCTTTCTTTCTTTCTTTCTTTCTTTCTTTCTTTCCTTCTTTCTTTTTTGAAATAGGATCTTATTATTTTGCTGAGACTGACCTCAATCTAGTGATCTTCCTCTCTGAGTCTCCCAAGGAGCTGGCATTGCCAGCATGTGCCACTGAACCTGCAGTGAATAATAATTTCTGTTTTACAAAATTAGGTGCTAATAAGCATACCTTTAAAGTGTATTTCAGCTCTAAGAACAGAGTACATAATGAATTAAGTACTTGTTATTAATATTAAGGGGATATATGAAATTTCATTTTAATATATAGAAAACAGATAATACTTGCAATTTCATATAGCTTGGTAATATAGTTTCATCCCCCAATAATTAGGAGGGTAGTTGTCATATTATTTTGTATATGTTTATATTGAAATGTTGAAACAAAGGTTAAAACCAATGCTCCCTGTAGAAATAAACTAATACCAAAGGCTTTTGTTGCAGGTTTGATTCTGAAATGTTTCCAACAGACTCATTTAAAGACCTTGTGACTGCCTAAAAGGGCTAGATTAGCAAGTTCTAATCTCATCAATGGATTATGATAAAACAATGTCATCATTGGGAGATGTTAAGAATAGGAAGTGAGGCCATAATAGAGGCTATCTGTCTGTCCCGGGTGATATGTCCCACAGAGATATGCTTTTCAGCTCCTTCTTTTCATTTTTTTAAAATCAGATTCTTGTCTCTCTTCTCTGAATCTTATCTTTCAGGAGGCAACCAGCATCCACCACTGCGCATTCCCACAGCTGTGACGCTGAGCCTCATCGCATTGGAAAAGCTAAACTCAGCTGAACCTATGAACAAAATAAATCTCTCGACCTTTGACATTGTTTATGGCAGGGGTTTGCAACAAGATGTCACACACTATTGTTCTACAAGGAAGATGTGAAAGAAAAAAAACGAAAGGCAGAGATTTCATTGTGCCTCGGGTATTTATTTCACAATTAGGCTTATGAGCCTTTTCAGATGAAGAAGCAGACAGAGAGCTATGAGATCATATTTTCTCTCAAAATGTTATATTAATATATGTTAGACTTTATTCATATGTGGTGAGTAAGATTATTAATGAAGTATCAGGTCATTAAAAACTTGGATTAGCTATTTATAATACTAGAAATAATGTTATTAGTTGCTTTTTTATTATGAAAAATAAAATTACCATCTTGTTATTTTTAAATACATAATACAGCAATATGAACAATATAACCATTGCTTGTAAAAGCCTGTTCAGCTAAGGCTTATCTGTATGTGACTTTCACAAAAACATCAATAGATTAATAGGTCAAATTTAATACATTTGATAAGTGTTCAATACTTCAGTTATATCTGTCTATTAAAAAGAATGAAAGAAATTTCTCTTTGCAGAAAATAATAGTTATAGTTATTGAATCACAAATAATAGACATTCAAAAATTAACCAAAGAAACACACCAAAAAGTTATTCTGTGCTTCCCCAGGATCAGGACAGGCTATTGAATTCTCCATGTGAATATCTACATGGCTCCACAAATGCCCTCATTGCAAATCCTAAGAACTAACAACTTATCAAATCCAACCAGCTGTTCTCTAATTGATCTTAAGAGACTATTCCTGTTAAATGTACTGTACTTTTCCTGACAAGAAAACTCATAACCATCAGTGACTCTGTCTAGAATGTCTGAGGAAATTCCATGGTAGAATCTATTCAATCAACAACGAACAGATTGCTATTTCTAAAAACTCTAGGAACCACAGCAATACAGACTCCACTTTTCCTTGGCAGTTGAATCAGGTCAAATTCCAATCAAAAGGAGACCATATTTCCTCTAAGCAACTATCATAATAACAAAGTAAATGAAACTTTAAGAATTGTCAGTCATATGCGAGCTTTGCAGTCTAGGTGTCTGTCTTTTTCCTGCCTGGGGCATTGATTTGTTGGCTTTGCAGCATGCTGTCAGGGGTGGGAGGTTGACGGGCGCATATGCCCCAGTGGGGCCAGTAAAGCATCCTCCTGCCCACAGCCTTGGGGCTGAGCTCTGCCTACAGCAAGGGCTGGAGTTGCCAGAAGCCCCAAGGGAAGGGTGGTCCCTGCTCTGGGAGACCCTAACCACTGACACCCAGGCTCTGCTGGAGAGACCTGCCCCTTCCCCGCCAACACAGGCAACTGACCTTTTTGTTCAACTTATATGTTCAGGATTAAGGAAACTGCCAAACTTCTTTGAAGCGAAGACCTCTGACTACCCAGGAGTAGGGGTGGGGACCAGGGCCAGAGCTCCCCGTGTACCCCAGCTCCCCTGTCCAAGGGACACCACTCCCTCATACCCGTACATCTGGGAGCCAGACTGTCCAGGGAACCAGCCCCTCTTTTCTATATATTCAGCCACAAGGCTACCCCTGTCCCCACTGTGCCCACCTCCCCTCTTTTGTAAGTATGTGAAAAAGAAAAAATGCAAATGTCAGAGTCGGCTGGAGCCCTTCCCACCAGCCATGACTTTTAACCATGTAATAATGTACAGAGAACTTGTTGGTGTTCAAAGACTCTGTGTGGCTGTGCAATTTCTGTACATTTGCAATTAGAAATATTAAAGATTTATTTAGCTATTTAAAAAAAGAATTGTCAGTCATATGAACAAATAATATATTTAAAAGAATATTTGGTCTAACTTAAGGTAACTAACTGATGCATTGATTACTTCAATTGTCATCCAGATATTTGGAAGTTAAATAGAACGAAGTAAATAGTTAAATGACTGAAAAATGTTTTGTTCTGTGAAACCAGCTTTATGAATAAGAACTGGTCTCATTTCATTAAAGAAAAATGGCAGGGATGGTGCTTCTCCCTGATTTTCCCTTATTTTTGAGAATTCCATATGTGTATACAGTGAAATATGATCATACCTAACTCTATGTCTTCCCTCCAACTGCTCTCATGTCACACCAACAAACCACCTCCCAATTTCACATCATTTTATTACTTCCATTACCCACTTAATCCAGCCTACCCCCAATTGTTACATCTACAACACAACCTCTACAACTAAGGCTCAGGAAACATCATAGAAAAGGGGTGGAAAGATGGAAAAGTCCGAGGACCCATGTTGCTGGATGGTTTCTCCAGTCCCACCTAGCCCCACGGTCCCACAGCTCCTTATAAAATAACCACTCAGAACTTGCACAGCCTTGGTGCAGAGGGGAGGGGCTTGGACCTGCCTCAACTGAATGTGCCAGGCTCTGCTGACTCCCCATGGGAGACCTTGACCTGGAGGAGGTGGGAATGGGGGTGGGTTGGGAGGTAAGGCGGGGGGAGGTGTGAAGGGGAGGATTTGTGGTTGGTATGTAAAATGAATAGAAAATTTCTTAATAATAATAATTTTTAGAAAGCTAAAACAAAAAACACTCAGAGGCTTAATATTATTTACAAACTGTATGGTCTATGGCAGACTTCTTGCTAACTAGCCCTTTCATCAACCCATTTCTATTAATCTATGCTTTGCCATGTGTCCATGGCATTACCAGTCGGCTTGCATCTTGCTTCTCCTTGGGCAGTGACTAGGCATCTCTCTCTCTCTCCTCTCCTTTCTTCTCCCCCATACATCTGCTTGGATCTCCGGCCTGCCTCTAAGCTGCCTTACCATAGGCCAATGCAGCTTTATTTATCAACCAATCAGAGCAACACATATTCACAGCATATAGAAAGACATCCCACAGCAGACCAAGACACGAGCTGTGTGATTATTTCTGTATAGACTATACTATAGAGAGTTTAAATCATCACTAATCAGAAAAGGTCATTTTGATCTCAAGCACATTAGAGTTCATTTTCATTGTTTATTCAGTTTTCCTCAGACAAATTTAAATGTCCCTGAGTTCCTAGATTAGGATTTAAGTATTTATATTATTAATAGTTCCATACAGTATTAGAAAATGAAATGCCACATTCCAGCTCACCTGAACCAATGGAATACCATTCAATAAATTAAACTCTTGTGTGCTCTGAAGCAAGCATGTAATTCATAGTGAGTATGTGATCTAATTACTGATTTCAAAATGAGGTGAAAACTCAGAAATAGTGACAGATAGGAATTTCTGGTAAATCCATAGCAACCTACAATCTCATCTACATGTGTGTGATTGTTCATTGTTTAAGGCTGGCCAAGGACTCTCATTCATTGACTATGATCCTGTTAAGTTGTCCCCAATGGGAGAATACTAATCAAAGCCTCAGCTCTTCATTAGAAATATATAACATTTCTCATAACTGGGCATATCTTTTTTTCTGTGAATGCTTCCTATTTTTACATTTCTTAAAAACAATCCATCTTGGTTGAAAATAGCAATTCCACAATAGAATGAATTGTACATTTTTGTGATACATACTCAAATACATTACATTTGTCTGAATTTCTATTAATATTCATGACATTTTTGCACTATTTGTTTTCTAGATTGTATTTAATTCTGTTCCCACTTTTCTACTAAATGTAGCTGAGTAAAAAGCCTAAATTGCTATTTTGTGAAGTGCGCTGAAGTGTTAATGTGCAATGTGGTTAAAAATGACTAATGAAAAAGTTAATAGGGCCCTTTTCCACAGTCTGCTTCCCAAGATGCTCCATCACATGCTACACTTTTGCTGCTCTTCTTCGATTCAGGCATTACCCAGATATATGTGTCATGATCGTCCTTGGAAAATCCGCAGGCTAGAATATAGCAACTAAGGCAATATGAAATCAAATTTCAAAATTCCAGCCGTTCTGCCACTGACTCAATGGGCTGACTCTGCCTGCATCCTATATTCATTTGAGGCTCTGCGCTCCCAAAATGCAGTGCTTTTATTCATCTAGCATCCCAATATTCCCTTTGTCCTATATCGTACATCACAGTTACCGAGACTACTTGGTAGAATTGATTTTGAGTTTAGAATGCCTTGAATCCAAATTCCAACTTTGCCGTTGTTCTTTTAGTAGTAGCTTTCTCTAAAGTACTCAACTCAAATGTCTTTATCCACAGAACTTAGTTAGTAATTATTATGCCATAGAATAAATATACTCTTGCAAGCAAAACATTAACAGCACCCTAAGTCTCTTATATAGTCTCCTCCACCAGACCTTATAAACAAACCAGGCCCTAGCTCTATTACCCCAAAGCCTAAAAATCTCTTAAAGTGCCCCCACCTCTTCTTCCCCACTGGGATGCCTTGTACTGGACTTCAGCTCACTTGCTTCATTTCTCTGTCCTTCCCAACACCATCCTTGCCTTAATTCTAACCCTCTTCAAGCCATCTTCCACAAGACCCCAGAGTAATTTCACCACATTAAAAACCTATTTTAAAATTCATGCAGAATAAACTATTGTCCCCATGAATTCCAAGAAATTTCAAAATTTTGATTATTTTAAACATACTTCTAGCAATTTCCACACTCTATTGTTTAAATGGCCAAAATCCTTGTTTAAAAAGTAAAATATGTGAAGTTTTGTGGTACTTTAAAAAATAAAAACTACAGCTTAAGGGTAATATGCCAGGAAATTTGAAACTCTGAGACACTTGCTTTTTCTTACTATATGTCATTATTCTAAAATGTATCATTGTTGATGAGTAAATGTACTTTGTTTTAATTTTTTAAGTCAGATTTTAAAAAAAAGAATTCTGATTCCAATTGCCTACACATAGCCTCTTTTATAGGATTTTAGGTCAAGATCAGCTTTATCTCCCCTTGTTCCCATTCTCCACAACCACCTTGGTCCTACATCTTTAAGAGCTTGAGTGCGTGCAGTTGCCTGGTCTAGGACAGCAGAAAACCAACAAGCACCTCCATGTAGATCTAGCATGCTTCTCACTTTCTATCACCCTGTCATGATCGGAATTTAGGGGGAAGATCAGAATGGGCTATATATGAACTCTCAAGGATACTACTTGGTCATTACAAAGAGAACATGTATAAATCTGAATTCCAGTTCAGAATAGTGTCATACACGTACACATATATGACACTGCCACATCTATTTCTTCTTGTTCACAGGTTTTTTGTTTTTTTTTCCCCTCCCCCACCCCACCGTTCACAGGTTTTATAACTGTAACTGCTCCTGGTCTCATGACTTGAAATCCTGGCTGGATAATCCTGCTTTCTTTAACTTCTACCACTACAAGTCAGCCCAGCATCACACAGATACTGCAATCTTGTCTAGGCTTTGCGGTCACCTAGGTGACTTCTGGCCCCTTGCATTCCACTCCAGGCCTAAGAAGGATAACTAATCTGGAATGTAACCTGAGCACAGTGAAGGAATCCCACAGTAAGGAGGTTCAGTGTGGGCACAAGCTGGGTAACAACCGAACACAAGTAAAGCAGAATCAGGCCAGGCCGCTTGGGGATTCCAGGGAACTTGTGCAAGTCTTATGCCTGCTTGAGCTTTACCTCTTTTACTTCTGCAGTATATACTTCTAGAGACTGTTGTGAAACTGATCCCTTACAGTAAATCATTAATTCATTAGGAGCTTGTAGCAATCACTGATTTTGTCCTTAATAACTCTGTATCTAATGTTTTTTTGTTTTAATTTACTTTTCCTTGTTTATTTCTTTAGGAATGCTGACACAGTTTCACTATATAGACCAGATTGCTCCTCACTTAGGGATTATTCCCCTGTCTCAGCACTGAGATTAGAAACATGTACTACCACATTTGGCTTTAATGTATCTATTAATGAACCCTAGATCTGGTTTAATGTTTAACTAAAGGACAATATTATTATAGACTATTGAGTATTAAAGGCACAAGTAATGGTAAAGCATTGGGATTCTAGATCCACTTTTATTTCTATTTACTCTGTTGAATTTGTGTAGACGGAAGTTCCATTCATCATTGTTCCTGATGAAGAGAGGTACAGACGAACTAAGCCATGCTGTGAAAATGTTTGAAATACTGCTATGTTCTGATTTCTTTTCTCAGATACTGCACAGTTGGATATTTGATAAGGTCAAATTTTCTGTAACTGTTGGTCCACTCACAATTCAATATAAACATACTCTAATTCCATCTGACTTCTAATCATATATTACCTATTGAATTTATATATCTAAAATATGATTCATGATCTTTAAGATCTAGAAAACTTAATTTCTAACATCCCAAATTATTCAATTTATTTTCATTGCTTCTCAGCCTTTGGCTAAGATCAAGTGTAAATTCCATTACTTGTTAATCATTTCTGAATAAAATTAATCTGTGAAGAGTTTTAATGTGAGTTTAAAATACATAAAAAAAAAGTTTTGGTAATTCATGAAGGCTTTATGTCCAAGTTTCATATTTTTAAAAAAAAATCATTAGAATTTATGTCCTATTTTAGAATTTAATTAAGCTGATAAGTTATTACTTCCTTATAAAGTTATTAACGTTCTGTAGCAAATGCAAATATAAAAGCATCCCTTGAACATTTATCTAAAATTTTTTAGAAAAAAAGTCCTTGGTACTTTTCACTTTCATCTGAACTTGGAGAGGTAAAATATTATGTCTTTCAAGAATGCAGCAGGAAACATTGAATCACTATGGACCTGTTAGGGTGAAAGAATCCTGTTTTCTCTAAAGGAAATGGAATTGGGATAAATATGTACAAATCTAAGAACCATTTTGGCTTGATATATGAAAAGTAGAAACAAGAATAATCAGAATTTTAAAGTGGGAAAAATATTTGGATGGGCATTTCTCCAAAGAAAACATATAGATAGTGGTGATATGATAAGAAATTGTAATTTGTTTCCTGCCCCCAGTTTCTGGCACAAAACATCTAAAATTCTTGAAATTACTAGGAAATTAATTTCAGTCTTAAAATTAATCAATTACTAGGAAATTAATTTTAATCCTGAAATTATTAGGAACCTCTTTGTTACAATGTGAGGTCTTATCCCAAGATTCTGACATAAAAGCACCTAAGCCTCTGAGGAGAAGGGATAGCCTGGAGATTTTAGCAATCATCAATAGCCAGTGAGTTCATCGATCATCTATTCAGAATGACAACTCCATGGAAACCCCAAACAATATGCTTCTGTTTCAGGGAACATGTTGAGAACCAGGGAGGGTAGTGAGCCAGAGACGAAAGGAGCCTCTCTGGGCTTTTCTCATGCTTCTGCCTCTATAGCTCTTCCCATTGACCGCCCCGTGATAGTATCCATTACAATATACAAATGGAGAAACTATTTCCCTGAGTTCTTTGTAGTCAAATCAGACAGGAGTGTGAGTACTTGTGAGTAATCTCTGAACTGATAGGTCATCATAGTAAAGCTCTTTACCTGTAGGAGGTGCATAAATTCTGGGTGCTTAGTATACAGTTGAGTGAAATTATAGGACTTTCAGCTAGTGTCCCCAGAAAATCAGAGAAGACTTGGTATAGAAACTAGTGTCAGAATTGTTTTAAGTATAGAAGATCCATTTTCTCTCTTAATGGCCATAAAAACACACAAAAAATGATAAAAATCATTAGTCATAAGGCAGGTGTAATTCAAAACCACATGCTGTATCATTTCACAGCTACTGAAATAGCAGTAATGTCTTAATGTAAAATTAAAAATATGGGTGGAAATGTTCAGAAGTGATTATACATGGAGAATTCTGGTAAGAATATAAAGTGGTATGGCCACTGTCAGAAGCAATGAGATGGTTATCCATAGAGCTAAACAGAATTGCTACATAGCTTATCAATCCACTCTTCAATATGAATGCAAAAGACTAAAAACAAAGACATAAACATACTGGCATGCCAGTGTTCCCTGAAGGATTGTTCCCAGCAGTCAAAAATCTAGGGATGACCTAAGTGTCTGCACAAATGCATTGTGTACATACAATGAGTAAATGACATGGACCCAAGATGAAGTTCTGATAAATTCTGATAAATGAACCTTGTAATCACCGTACTAAGAGAATTATCCTATGATTTCACTTTTATTAAACACTAGAAGATGTAAGTTCATAGAGACAGAAATTATATTAGAGATAGTGAGGGGTAAGGAAAGGATAGAATGGTAAATTTCTGCTTAATAGTTAAAATTTTCCATTTAGGGTAATGAAACATTAAGAAATAGAAAATGGTGACAATTAATATAACACAAGTAAAGCATCTACTACCATTGAACTATACACTTGGAAATAAAGTTATTTTATATATGTGGGTTTGGTGTGTGTGTACACATAATTTCTAATAGATGCAAAAAGAAGAAATGATTATGTAAATAAGAAATAAGCAGATTGGGGCTGAGGTAGGATGGGACTTATAGATAACCAATTAAGTTTAACATAAATGTGAAAACTTTTATATTTATGCAATATGGCAAAAACCTCTTCAATCATCTCTCCTATATGTAAAAAGACCTATGATTTATCCAGTGGTAAGCAAGACTCTAGTTTTACTTTAAAGCATTTTTCTGGGGCTGGAGAGACAGCTCATCAGTTAAGAGCACACGCTGCTCTTCAAAGAACACAGCAATGTGTTCTAGCACAGTCGGATGACTCAAAACTATCTCTAACTCCAGCTCCAGTGAATCCCATGCCTTCTGTGGGTACTCCCACACATATGCCATAACACACATGCATGCACACACACACACATAATTTAAAAAATAAACTAGTTTTTCACAATGTGCCTTATTGGCATTATTGTTTTGAGGTGCTGGGCTTCAAATCTAGGACGTTGCACATGTTAGACAAAGTTTTCAGCAGGCTTTTCTGTTTGTCAAGAGTTCGGTGAATCCTTTGTTATTAGGAGCTGTTTTGTGTGTTTCAAGATGCTTAGCAGCATTCCTGACTCTGCCTACCACATGTCAGTACATTCACATGTTCAAAATTAACAAATATTTCCAGATATCACTAAATATCCCAAGAGCAAAACTGCCAGTCTAGAACCAATCCTTTGAGATAATATAAAACGGTGCTGAACCTGGTGCTTGGTTTGAGAAACATGATCAGTGAGGAGTAACTCTGTGAGAAAAGGACTATCCCTTGGAGGATGGACAGCAGAGGGTAGACAATGGGCAAAAGGCCCAGTGGTGGAATAAAACTCTCTTCCAGATGGAGTATTCAAACTGAAGCTGGAGGTTCTTCACAGTCTTTAAATATGAATTCCTTTGGGTTGGAGAATGGCATGTGTATCTCCAATTCTTCATCTAATATTCATTCCTCTATTCTCAATGTACTTTACTGTGTTCTCTATTTGTATTCTGTGCTTGTGCAGTTGAGAAATTCCTTTTATTTTGCTGGTAAAAATGTTAATGGAACCACCCTGTATTCTGACATTTTGGGAGAAGGGAACATGAGAAGAGCAGAATGCTACTGAATTAGGCTATGTGCTAGGAAGGAAAGGAATGCAGTCTTCATACCCTTCCACTTGAGTCTCCCAAATCAATCACTTATATTTAATCTTCCGAAAGCATCTAGTGAGTGCTTGTGTGTTCGTTAGTCAACTATTGCTTTGAGTATTCCTGACCAATATATAGAAATAATAGGAGCTGTTTCTCAGTTCAGAAAATGGGTAAGTGAGAATACTTAACAAGACAACAGAAAGGGTAATTAATATTCTCTCACTTGTAGAAACAGCTTTTTCTTTCCTTTACATTTTCAGACTGCAATGAGGACTTTCTTTAGTCATTATAATTCATAATATACAGGAAATCTTTGAAGACACAAAGAATTACTCTGTCTTTCCACAATGTCACCATCAAGACCTTTCTTTGGAATATATAATGTATATACATATATATATATATATATATATATATATGCATATATATTATTGACTTTAGCATGTGTATTTTTCTCACCAACATTAGGACTCTAACATTAGTAGATGATTCAGACTTAAAGAAACCTATGCTGGAAATGTTTTCTATATTGTGTATTAACAAAACATCTACAATTAGTAAAATTCCTTGAGTATCAGTGTTTATTCTAATCAAAGATTGTGAGTACTGCTGTGGGATGTCCTGTATGCTACAAATATATGTTGCTATGATTGACTGATAAATAAAATGCTGATTGGCCAGTAGCCAGGCAGGATGAATAGTGTAGGTGGGACAAGGAGGAGGAGAATTCTGGGAAGTGGAAGGCTGAGGCAGGGAGACGCTGCCAGCCGCCACGATGAGGAGCAGGATGTAAAGTACCGGCAAGCCATGAGCTGCGTGGCAACTTATAGATTAATAGAAATGGATTAATTTAAGATGTAAGAACTAGATAGCAAGAAGCCTGAGCCATTAAGCCAAAGAGTTTAAATAATATAAGCGTCTGTGTGTTTATTTGAGTCTGAGTGGCTGCCGGCCCAGGTGGGACTGGAGGTAACTCCAGCTACAGAGTACAATCCTTCCTCTAAGAAAAAAATAAATAGAAATTCAAGGAAGAAGATACATTTGACTCCAAAATGCCCTATAGCAGACAATGCAGACTCTCGAGTAGTTTTCACTATTTGTTTTTTAGTCACCACCGTACATAAATATTCACCACCAAAGTCCTAGTGTCGGGAAATAATAAATGTAACTCCCCTTGCACATAATGCTACCAGGAGGCTTTTATTATGCTATCTGAATGGCAATGAATGCAAATACCAGCTTTTAGATGTTTATAATGGGTTTTGCTGATCATATCAGTGTTCCTTATTAAATTAGACTAGCCTGTGAAATTCTTTAAGAGGGAACTACGCGACTGCTTTCTGATCTGGCAGTTCTGCGCCCTCTCCGCAACTGAGATTCCTGTTGAGCCCCTATCATTCAGATTACTTTCATGTCTCAATACACAACATTCAGTTCTCCTGCACAGCTGTGTTCAACTTTCACTATTGAACATTACTTGTGTTCAAACCTTCGCCTCTTAATTTTAACATTATTTCATCTGTTTGGAAGGATGAATTTTTTTTTCTGTATTTGTTTTCACTAAGCTAAGACTTTGAAAGCTTACAGCAATAGAAATGTATTCACTCATTTTTCTAGAAGCCAGAAGCCTGCACTCATGTATGTCTGTGTGTGTTGGTAGGCCACACCCCTTCCAGCAGCTGGGAAGTAAAGTGCATTATGTACAGCATTCTTTAGTATTCTTTGGCTTCCTCTATTTCCTAGTGTCTGTCTCCTGCTCTTCTATGTGAGTCTCAAATCTTTCTTTTCTTCTGGCCCTCTTTTATAAAGACACTTGCGGTGACATTTAGGACACAGCATGATAGCCTCACCTCAGACTTCTTAACCACATTTACAAAGACACACTTTTTAAAATAAGGTCACATTTACACATTCTAAGGATTATGATGCTGGAATATCCTGGTAGCTTCATTTTTCTAACATATGCTGCCTGTCAGCTCATGAAAACCAGAAACATTTAAAAAAAAAAAAAAAGATCCAGTTACAATTGAGAGATCACTTCAAGATGCTCACAAATTTGTCATACTTAACATGGTTCTTAAAACATTGGTTCTTTCACAAAATAACATGCAAGTAAAATATATTATGTATATATACATATATATATATATAATAAAATAAGGGGAAAGACAAAAAGAAATAAATAAACTAAGGCACTAAACATAGAAAGTGACATCATTTTCCTAGAACATGTTCTCATGGACCCAGCCTGGTTTGTAAACTATATAAATATTACATCTGTATGTTTATTTACTTTCCTATAAATAATTGCATGTAATTTATGTTTTCAGAGATCATTACACTCACACACACACACACACACACACACACACACCGATCCCAATGTTTTCTCAGGACTAACTAAGTGGCAAAAAAAAAATAGTGCCAATGTTTACACACACAGCATGGTTAGAAATCAAATAGGGTAGTTGGCTGGGTCACAGATCCATGAACTCTCACATTATGTCTTACGCAAAATAATTGTGCTCTGGGCCATATGCAGAGAGTATAGGGGCCTATTAGGGGATTGGATGGAAAAAAAAAAAAAAAAAAAAAGCTCCTTTGTATACTAGGAAACACTGTGAGGTGTAAGTGACTTGGCCAAAAATCACATATTATTAACCAGGTAGATCAGATTTGAGTCTGTCATCAGGAGTACTTGACTGCTCACTATACCTCAGTAATGAACCGATATGCTAGAGAAACATTATTTCACACACAGAGAGAAGATAGGTTTGCCCTTGGCTATGGTAATGACAGGTAACAAGTATAGGGAGAGAGAATGGTCCAGCTGGCGTGAGTGGGTCACAGAAAACCCTTCTTCACTGACTTCGGTTCAGAAAACACAGATTTCGCTTGCATTATGCATCAGACACGGTTCTCACTGCACAGGCTGCTACAGAGAATCAGAGGCAGGGACACTGAGGAGCAGGAGGCCAGGGAGAAGCAGAGTTAGAAATATGGAGTAACATAATAGGACCTGACGTATCCATTACTTTTCTGATTGTTGCAACAAAACACCAGACAAAGACAATTTAAGAAAGGAAAGGTTTATTTTGGCTCAAATTTCTAGGCTGGACTCTATCGTGGTGGGGACGTCATAGTAACAGTAGCTTGGGGGCATCTCTTCACCTTGCATCCGTACAGGAAGCACTGAGGGATGGATGCTGCTGCTTGGTTCCTGTGGTGATATTTTATTTGTGCTGAAATGTGGCTATATTTTATTTGTATGTTAATAAATAAAGTTTGCCTGGAGATCAGAGGAAATAGCAAGCTGTTTTAAGTAAACACAAAGGTCAGGCAGTGTTAGCACACGTCCTTAATCTGATCACTTGGCAGGCAGGGTCTCTGTGTGTTCAAGATCACACTAGGGAACAGAACCAAGCGTGGTGACATACGCCTCTAATCCCAGTACCAACCATAGAGACTTGGAGGTCTCTATAGACAGGCAGTGACAAGGAAGTAAGGTAGCTGGGCTAAGAGCCAATGAGAGGGCAGAACAGTAAAGCAATAAAAGCCTGGGTAGACAGGAAGTCGTGGCATTTGGAAGCTACAGAGCTGGTGGCGGCTGGTGGCTATTCCTATTTCCCTGATCTCTAAGTCTTTCACCCCTATATTCGGCTCTGAGTTTTTGATTTAGTGAGACCGCTTAGAAATTCGGCTACAGGTTCCCTTTCTCCTTTTTGGTTTAGCCCAGGGACTGGTGCTGTTCGTATTTAAAGTAGGACTTCCCACCTTAGTTGACCTAATCTAAAAACTACCTCACAAACACATTTCTAAAATTTTGTTTCCATAACAATTCTCTAGATGCTGTCAAGTTGGTGGTGGGGATTAACCACTATGCCTGATGTTTACTAGGCCTCAGGAGACTGGAACTAAATGGGATTCCCACGTTACACTAATGTAATGTTGTGAACATTCTCTACCTCTGGGACATGGGCTACTACAACTGCAGAGCCATATATTACCAAGTTTACTCCCAAAGTAAACTTTGCTCGATCCTGTGATTCTGTTCTCGCTACCTTCCCAGAGGCTTGCCACCACCATAGCACCAACATTAAACCTCCCTCTTACTTATGCAGTATCAACATGGTCTCAAAGGTGATTGCAAGGAGAGTCAATAGATTTTTGCCTTTTGCTCCCTTGCTCTCCTCATATTGGAGTCTGGTACTAGCAATAGGTGCTGTGCTATTGGGGAAGATGAGGACCAGAATGAGCAATTAGGAAAACTTAGCATTTATGAAAGAAAAGATAGAGGATACAAGGAACAACGTGATGGGGAAGGTTATAACTCAGGAGACAGCATAGCAGGGATTCTTGATATGGGGGGAAATGAGCTGGGTGGCCAAGACAAAGATGCATTTGTAATCAAAAGAAAATGAAAAGCTTTTCTATCTCAGTTAAGCCAAAGATTAGTTACTTACTAATAAGGCGGCTCAGTTGTTTGGAGTTGGCTGATGGGACATTAACAGTGCTTTCATTTCAAGTTTCAAAGTCTTGGTAGGACCACAAGCATGAATCCAGATTCTGTATTGAATACAGCATGTAACACCCTGCCTCAACTTCCTCATCTCTAAGTTGGAAATTTTTTTCCTATTTACCTCACCTGATAGACATTACTTAATATTATAAAGTGCTTGGGGTAAAGCCTAGTTACATAATGTTCATTGTCCTGATGGTAAACTGTCACTTATAAACAGAGGTGGAACAAATGGCACAAACCATCAGACAGGGGATTAGGGTTCACTAAAGAGGTAAAGGAAAAGACTAAAGGTCTTGTATCTGTTTGTTTTCTAGAAGTAAATGTAATACCTAAATTAAACTGCAAGCCCCACCTGCCCAAGTACCAGGTAACTTCCTGGGATTCTGGGAGTTGTAGTTCTTGAAAAGTAACAACAAAGCCTCGTGGGTAAATATGGTGGTCTATGGGTTTTGTCTTTGTAAGTCCCTACAACACATGTTGGAGGAAAGTTCCAGGGAGTGGTCCTGACCAAAGTCCATCTTGATCAGTATTTGTTTTTTAATGATATTTAATATTTAATAAAACTTGCTTCAAATTTGGCTGAAAATGGTGAAGCTGGTTTTTCTCTGGTGAATCTCAAGATTAACACAAGACAATCTTACAATCCCTTGCTTTCATTCTCACTCCATGAGCATGGCAGTCAGCAAAGTCAGTCCATCACAACTTGCTGTCCCTGAATGCAGCTTTGAAGATGCTGCAATGTCAACAGAGTAGCATTTCTCTTAGTGTTGACAACATGCAATCGCCATGAATCCATGTGTTTCATTGAAACTTGACCCCTAGAAGAGTAACTACATCTTCCTTCCATTCCTGCTGTAAAAATGATCATACTGCTGGAGTCACACCAACTGCTCATCACCTATAACAGATTCCAACTTCATTTGCAACCCTAAAATGAATTTATTTTATGCTGTATTTTCTCCTATTTCTTGTTATTTTACCTCATGGAAAAAATTACAACAATCTAGTCATGTACTAAGACTACATAAGTACATTAACACAGATTTTTAGAGTTAATAGATTCATTGTGGTTTGTTGTTTGCATCAAGTATGATGAAACATTCAGATAACCTCTGGCAGTGATCTATTTTCTCTTCATTAAGTAATGTGGCTTTCTTATTCCACTTACAGTATTTCGTGTATCATCTGGAAAAATTCCAAAATGTTTAGTGAATTTTTTTCCCAGAAGCTACTTGAACAATGTATTATTTGTATTTCAAGAGTATAAAACAAAGAATTTTTGTCAATATGGCAATCACTTATTCAATTAAATTCCTTTCAGTGTTTAAATTAGAAATGACCCTATAGAATCCTTTCTTAGAAAATGGACTCTAAATGATGGATTAGTAATCGTCTAGTTGTCTAGTAATCATCTCAGTTAATAAGCCTAGACTGTAGATATTGGCCAATTTCATTTTTTTATTATTATTTTTAGTTGAATTTCTAAGTGTTTTCTCATCCAAATTTCCTCCAGATTGAAGGTTTACTTGAGGTAAGATTTGAACTTGACTTTCCATCTTTTCTTTTAAGATATATTAGAGATGAAGAAGCCATGTTTGGCCAAATTGCACGAAGTTAAAGGGGGAGAAGCATAAACCCAGAAACCATAAAGAAAACATTAGATCTCAAAGTGAGAAATACATGTTCTTGATCACATAAAAATGAATTAAGGTGAAGCATGGAGCACTTAAACAGTGCGGCAGCTGGCAAAGAAATATGAGTCCAAAGAGGTATTGATCTGAGGCTCCACTCGCTGAACCATACTCCGTCATTTTACAGAGAGAGGGTTGCAGGATGGGAAGAGTATCTACAGCCTGGGCTCAGAGAAGGCTTCTGAAATTTAAATCTCTTGCATCTTTACTCACTCTTCCTTACTTCAAAGAAAAGCTAGAATTGCTGCTGGATCCACTAAGGTAAATACTTTAATATTTAAATATTCTCTGCTTTTCACCTAAATCTTAGTTAAAAACCCACCAGGAAAATCACATGGTATCAGCAGTTCCCGTCACGTAGAAGTCATGGTAAACACACCGCAAGGAAACTGTGTATTTTCTGTTAGTGTCAGGAAAATTTTAAAAAAAAGAATTTATTTGTGGAACATAGCTTAAAATTGACAGGAGCACATATGTCCTTTTCCCAAGGACTATGTCATCATCTTTACTTACAACTCAGTGGGAGTGAATCCCTACTTCTAAACCATCAGAGTTGGTTTGTGTTTAAGCTTGATTTGTTTGTTAGCTGACTGAATTTTTCCACATGGTCTTTCAACTTGGAAAGTTTAATTCTCTCACAACATGTATGCATCTAAGGTTCAGTATTAGATTTTATTTTATGTGTATGAGTGTTTGCCCTGCATTTATGTATGTGTACCACATCCATACCTGATGCTTTCAGAGGTCAGAAGAAGGTGTCTAATCCTCTGGAACTAGAGTTAAGGATGTTTGTGAGCCACCATGTGGGTGCTGGGAACCTAACTCAGTTCCTCTAAAAAAAAGCACCAAATGCTCTTAACCAGTAAACTTGTCCTCCAGCCCTTAATAATCAGTGCTTTTAACTACTTTATCATAACGAATTGCTTAGTGGTTTATAGACAAATGTGCCTCATGACTCAGCAGTCAACCTAAGTGTTAGAGTCCTGGAGAAGTCCCACACAAGACCACCATCCACATATGCAAGAGTGTTTATTATCTCGAGAATGAAGGTACCAACATGCTGGGGTCACACATCCTACACAAAGGCAAAATGGCAACCTCAAGAGAAGTTTGCAGGTTCCTTTTAAGCACAGCTAAAGGGAGTTTCAGGGACAGTTAGGTCATCTCAGATATGACTGGCTTTCATGTCTGGTAATCATATATGTACATTCCTGATTGGTTAGGGCAAGCAGAGGTTGGCTAGAGCTTTAGTTTTCCCAAGTCCAAGGCTCTGTTCTTACTTAGTTATTTCCTTGAGCTACTAACTGTGGGGGCTGACACAGTGACCCGGGTTGGTATCTGCTATCTCCCTCATCCCTGCTGTCACGGAGGTCGAAGATTGATTGTTATTTGTTTGTGGCTTCCTCAGAAACTGCCTATCTAGTTTCAAGAGGCGGGAACTGAGGCCTAGTTCTTAACTGAGTTACTAGGAGCCTGTCGTGGTATTTGCCTGGCCTTCTCAATAAGCAAGTTAAGTTTTGGAAGTAAAGGCTAAACTCAAACATGATTTGATATTTGTGAACTGAACGTGCATAAGTCTTAAAAGACAAAATTACTGGAACTCACATTCTCCATCACAGTGCATTGATTCAACACAGAGCGTGTGGTAATATATTATGATTACAGGAGGTTCTCTGCTGAAATCCCAAATGAGATGCTAAGGGTGTTGGGTGTCAGAAAGCTTTTGTTACTTTCTTGATGCCTTTGTTTTAAGTGAACGTTTACAAGCTATTAGGAAATGCTCAAGAAACTCAGTAAACTGAAAAGAAACTACTAGTTTTTAAGAATCAGCTCTCAAGGAGAAAAAAAGGCAGATGTATGATTAGTACCTCTGGTCGATTTCCCTGCTGTGAATAAACCACCATGGTTAACTGCAAGCTGCAACATGGAGTCTGTGAATGTGCTTTTAGAAAGAGTAAGGTAAAATCAGCTTTCATGAGCTGTGCTAGACTTAGCTAGCAAGCACAGAAACTCCTCCTCCTTATGCTTAGGTAAGTGAGAGTTGCCTGAGGAGGGGGAGGACGAGGTGGGGAGAAGGAGGTTCTCTGCATGCACACTTCAGTGTATACAGCTGCAAAGGTCATTACATTACATTCTTACCAGCCTGAAAAAAAAGGCAGGGAAATCTGTGCTATTCCACAGTGAGACCATCACCAGGAGATGGACTCTGTACACACCAATTCAGAAAGAAAGCACTTCTGATGCTGGCCGGTTGGATGTTCCCTTGATAACTGTTCTAGTTAATCAAGGACATAAGCAAGCTCCAGCTTCAGCAGAGCTTAGGAATCATTGTAGCCGTTTTTTTACAGCATGCTTCCCAGGAAAATATCTTGGTTTTCCCGGTAAATGTGCTTGGGCATTTGTTTCCCTTCAGTTAGATTAGTTCAAAGAATCTACAATCAACAGTCACCTCATGACTGTAGTCCAGAGGCTGAAAGTACTCATGACACATACTTACTAAAGGTCATGGAATGCTCTAGAACAAGCTATTTCTATTGTCAGGCTGACCAACTCCTAGGGGTTCCTCAGGATGCCAGGCACATGGTGATGTGGCTTTTGTTTGACACAGTGCTTGCCCTGTGCCTTTTGTGCTTGATTATGGCTTTGCCTCCTTTTAGCAATTACGTTGTACTTAGGTTACACTGACAACCCCAGAAAATAAAACTGGGTTGATCGTATAATTTAACAGTTCCTCCAGTTTGCTCACACAGCAAGGACAATCACATTAGATATGTGTGCTGTTAAGGAAAGTTGCGTATTTCTAAACAGTTTCATCTTTACTTCCAATGTATAATCTTTGGAATATGTTTTCCAGTGTTTTCTTGTTACCAACAAGGAGCTGAAACAATCACAGTATCAATTAGATCCTAAGTTAGTCTTTGTAGGGACCATATGCCATTCAGTACTTCTGTTTCTATCATGCTCCTTTACTGCCATCTGCTGATCATGAGCCTCTGCACTGAATCTCCAACCCTGCTATGGTTATGTCACTACTCAGCAAAATTTGACTAACCCTGGATGGAGATCAGCGCTTCTAACAACTGAGCATCCTCTGTCCCAATTCCAGCGCAGCCCAAGATTCTTTTAAATGAGCATCCCCAAGCCAGCACTTACTGTGGGTGCTATTTATTATCTTCAGAGCAACTGATGGACATGCATTTGGGTATACATTAAGGCTATTTATGATTGGCTAGAAATTCAATAGTTATTAATCTGGAAATTCACTCAACTGCTGTCTAGAATGCAAATGAACATCACAGAGGACTGGTTTTTTTATTTAATTTAAAAGTCAAGGTCTGAAATAGAGCCCAGAAAGGAAGAACAGGGGAAAGGAAGAAAGGAGAGGAATAAAGATGAAAGAGAGGGAGAAGAGGGAAGGTATGGGGAAGGGTGAAGAGCACAGGCAGCGAAATGCATGAACATGTAAACAAGGTGAGAAGAGAAAGGAAAGAGAAAAAAGAAACTTCATAGCCAATTTAATTTAAACTCAACCACAGCTTGATCCAAAATAAACAAGCTAGCATCATAGTTAGGAAAGAGCCCAGCCTAAATAGAACATTTTGCACCTGCAAACACATTCAGTAGCAGCATCAATTTTTCAGTGTTCTCTACAAACAATTGGTACTATTTTAATATGACTTCATGTTGCAGTTACCTGTGAATTGTGTCTTGTCTGCTATCAGTACAGTACTGAAGTTGTCCTTGAAAGTGTTTAATTTCATTATGATTTAATACCAATGACTTATGTGGTTCCAAGATTTGACAACTCAACATAGGTCCTGAGAGGGAAAATAATCCATATATCCTATTTCAATCTGAGAGCCACTTTACTTGTGGGCTTTTGAAATGTACCACCAGAAAACACGAGGCACATACATTCAGATGCCTTTAGCACAAAAGAAGCCTGAAGTGAAAGAAGACAAAGAAGTAAATAAACCCTTGAAACATTTGAACTCATAGTGTAAAAGGCACTTCCAAGGGGTTTCCTTATTTTCCTATACACTGCTTCACACAAATTAAAGATAACTTTCAATGTACATGGCCCTTTGGAGGCAAGGACTAAGTCTTTTCTTCTATTGTTGTATTTTCTTATTGGAAACTATGGATATTCATCTAGATGACTCCATGACATTACACTTTGACATGCCTATTCAGTGTCAAACACATGTGTGTGGTAAAAATAACACAGCAAAACATAAAGGCCAGCTCAAAGCAGGCTAAATATCTCTCTAGATGAATAAATATGCTAATAAAAATGAGCTTAAGCTACAGGCTTACCAAGATACATGTATAGAAAAAGGGAATCTGAGCTCTTTGAGGCTTTTTTTGTGATGTTGTACACATGTATATACATATAGACACATAATTTATATTTAATGTGTATTTAGTGAGTGAAAGACTAACAGATGATAGTTGATAGGTAGATCTAAAACGAGAAAGATGATATATTGAAAGAAACATGATAATTAGATATATAATAAATTGACAGATAAATGATAGGTGAAAGGCAGGCAGTCAGACAGACAGACAGATAATTAGATAGATAGATAGATAGATAGATAGATAGATAGATAGATAGATAGATAGATAGATAGATAATAGATAGGTATTGCTGTTAGAGTTGCTGAGTCAGAGGCCAAACCAGAAAGACATCAGGATGCATTCAAAGTATCAGAAGCCAAAATGTAACAAAATAAGTTCACACCTCTGTGAATGGGCTTATAGATAGCATCAATAACACCATGGAACAGAACTACCAGCATTCCATGATTCAAGATTTTGATTGGGCAGGGTTCTTTTTATGCAATTCGGGATTAGCACGGCAGAGAACATGAGAGAAAAATGAGGGTGAGGAAAAGAAACAAAACCATCTTCCATTCAAAATGAAACTAAAACTGCTTAGTGCAACATCAACACCCATGGGGAAACCGAGCGGGAGCTGTGCTGGAAAACACAGTGAAAAGATAAATTTCCTAGAAAGAAATCAAAAATCTTGCAATAAAGATATTCATAGAAATTTACTGTTTGAGAATGGGGAAATGACCCAAGGGGTAAATGCACTTACCAAGAGTGAGGACCTGTGTTTTAATTCCCAGAATCCACAAAAGTCAGATACAGGAGCTGCAGAGATGATGCAGCCATTAAGGGTGCTGGCTGTTCTTCCACAGGTACCACATCTGATTCCCAGCACCCACAAGGAGGCTAACAAATCTGTAACACCAGTTCTAGGGGATCTGATGCCCTTTTATTCTGTCCTCTACATGGAGTGCACAGACATACATGGAGGCAAATCACAGCAAACATAAAACATAAATAAATAAATCTGTTTTTTTAAGTCAGATATAATAGTGCACATTGTAATCCCTGTACCTTTACAGGAAGATGAAATAACAAGATAAGCGACTAAGAAGCCCATGAGCCAGCTTGTCAGGGTTATTCATAAACAACAATAAAGAGATCCTGTCTCAAACAAGGTGGAAAGTGAAGATGGACAACACAATGGATGTAAAGTTGTTTTCTGCACAGGGGTACCTATGTGCTTGTGTTCACACACGCATACACACACACACACACACACACACACACACACACACACACACACAGAGAGAGAGAGAGAGAGAGAGAGAGAGAGAGAGAGAGAGAGAGAGAGAGAGAGAATTAAAGTTGATGGCTATCATAACTCTAATCTGGAGACAACTGAAGAAGCTAATGGTACCTGAGAAGAATACAGGACAGAAAAATTAAGTTGTTTTGCTTTATTTGTGAATAAGAAATTTAAGGGAGAAATTGCAGGCTTCCAAAATGTCTAATATAAATTGTAGATTAGACCCATCGAAAGGGATTATGGGAAGTGATTCAGTTGAGAAATTTCGAGAACTGAAGGAATATATGACTGTTGAGATCAAATGCTTACTTGGAGTACTGAGAAGTAAATAGTAATTAATCAATTCCTATCCTCATTGTCACAGAAAATGTTGGATCTTAAAGCTACCAGAGAGACTAGGAAGTGGCTTCAAGCAAGGGGAAGATGATTTTTTTTAAAAATCAGATACTATATTTAAATTCTAAAAGCACTTTAAAATTCTAGGCATGGTTATACCATCAACATACAGGGGTGAAATGAAGCATGGTATGACTAAGAGTTGACCATATGCAGATATAAGTCATATTAAAAATATAATTAGTGCAAAAATAGACCAGTCTATCTGCAGGAAAACAGAATTCAAAAAACAATACAAAATTTTTGATAAATTATTCAATATTTGATTGTTCTAAAGTATTGGTTTCGTCTTCTTTAAATTTTTAATTTATGTGTATGTATGTGTACTTGCTTATCTATGTGTGTGCCACATGCTTACAAATGTCCACAGAGCAAAGAAGAGGGTACCAGATCCCCTGAAATTAGAGTAACCGGTGGTAATGAAGTCACCTGATGTGGGTGCTAGAACTGTACCCAGATCCTCTCCAAGAGCAGCAAATGCTTTTAAACCCTAAGTCATTTTCCCAGTCAACAGATTTTTCTCTTAAGAAGTGAAATTTTAAAGAATCAGAGGTTCAATTTCCAAATTTTAAAAGAAAAAAGTAGCAAAAGATACAAATGAAAAATTATCATTTCCAGCATATATAAAGTCATTGATAAAATTAGTAAAAAGATTTTCTCTATTAACTCTAAAGCATGTTGTTATAAAAAATGATACACTATAATACAAATTGTCTTCCTTTTCCACTTAGTACAAATAACTTTCTAATATTATGGTTATTTTGCAACTCTTGCTTAAAAGCTGGATACCATTATTAAAGCATTTGACTTAATTATCAATCTGCTCTTGATTTTTTTACATTTTGTGTTTTGGGGGACCCTGAACTTCCAGCTTGAACAAAATCTGCACAAACTGTCTTTTCCAGATCACAATATCTCAGCCTATATTGTTTATCATACCTCAAGATTACAGAGACATAGAACAAAATGTCCACACTCTTGAGAACATGTTAATTTTATCAAGTACGGGTTTTAAACATAATATAACTCGAGTGTTTGATTTGAATTTCATTACAAGCACTATTAGTAGGAGCAGATGAACACTTCAACATAACTGTGTAATTTATTTTCATAAAAATCTCTTTAGAGATCCCTGTCTAGTCAGCAAATAATTGCTTTAACTTGGATTTTAATATTAGCACTGAATGACTTATGTACATTAAAATAGTGTGATTCTCACTAACCATTTATGACCTGAGAATGGTTATCTCCCTTCTGTGAATAATTGCACTTCAGAGAAGAAAGGGTAAGTGATTTGCCTAAGATCACTCAGATTGTCAACGGATATTTCAAAATATGATCCTTGAGTCTCTAAATCATTAGCCTCGGTTGACCTCAACTAATATTTGAAAGGCATAAAGGTCATGCATTTAGATAATTCCCTAGATGATTTATGTGAAATGATGTCTAATTTGTTTCTAGAGCACTTTTTTCTCTGCACAATATAATTTCATCTACAAACAAATATAGAATACTGTAATAATAAATGTAAGATTACCTCGGTGGAAAAGACTCTGGTAGAATTCAAATATAAATTTCCAAAATAGTAGATGAACTAACAGACAATAGATGAATTATTTATTGAAATGTAGAGGGCGAAAGAAAGGAATAAAAACAGAGAGATCTCCTTTTGTGAAACCTCAGATTTCAACAAGCTCTAAATGAAACAAAGAGATGCTATTTATTAGTGAGTAATCTGTAGTCTCTGAAAGCTATCCTTTTCAAGTACAGTGCAACCCATACCTACACCTCACCATGGCTGTAGCAAAAATGTAAGTACATTCATAGGTCCTTGTAGCAGAGAGCTCACACAAATGAGAAACTTAGAATTCAAGAATGTTCAATGTGGAGCCAATCAGAACTACAAATGGCCCCCAGGAAGCTAGAGTGAAGGCTAATTAAAAGAAATTAGGTAATGCTGTCATTGTTCAAGTCTTAATAGGAAATTATGTTGTTGAGACTTCATAGGTGCAGTTTCCTTGTTATATATAGATGACTCTATCTCACAGCAGACATTTTTCTCTGGTACTTCACAATCTTTCTATTCCTTCTTCTGCAATGCTCCGCAATCCTTTGGTGTGGAAGTTGTGTTGTCGATAGCTGTTCTCTGCATTTTGACTGCCTGTGGATTTCTATATTGGTTTCTTAGTGCTGCAGAAAAGAAGCTTGCTTGATCAGAAGTGAGAGCGACACTTATATGTGAATATAAGGGTGAATACTTAGAATGAAGCTAGAATTTATACTGGTTTAGGGACACAACAGCAGTATGTTTTCCTCTATTTTCCATGACCTCACCAGCCACAGCTTGGCTAAGTTTACAGTACCAGGCATTAATTCTCTCTTATTGACAGGGCCTTAAGTCTAGTTAGACAGTTGTTGGTTGCCTCCAGGATATAAGTCACACCACTACTCCACCTTTGTGGACATCTGGTCAATGTGTGGTTCATAGGCTTTATATCTGGAGAGGATTATTGATTGCTTTTCTGCCTTGGCAGTTTGCGTAGCATCTTCTGTTGCCATGAGAACTAGTCCTCAGGGAGGAGGCCACCAGATCAGATCCAGCTTTATTCCTCCAGTTGCTGTTCCCCATATATTTATTGGCTGTCTTCAGCAGTAGGGACTTATCTTCAATGTCCGGGAGGCAGCCAAGCACAACAGGAATAGCCGATATTGTTTGGGGAGTCTTCTGAACTCCAACCAACAAGTTGAAAGGGAGTTTCAGTGGCAGCTTCCCACGCCGACAAATCTAATTAGTAGCAAGTTGAGGTTAAAACTAACCACGACATCCTGTTTTGCAGAAAAGCCCCTACTCTTAGCACTAAAATATTCACATCTAGGGAAGGTTGGTCAGAATTAAAACTAAAACTCAAATACGTTTACATATATCATTTAGAAAATACAAATAAACAGAAATAAGAATGAAAAACCATCCATTCTCTCAGTCCACGCAAACAGCCACCATCAATGTAGCCAATAAACTTCTAGTGCCTCCATGAAAAGAATTTTGAAACAGTGTATGTGCTATTGCTACATACGGCAAGCACTCAAATAATCCCTGAAATTCTCTTTTAAATGCTAAACAAAGAGGTTCTTTTATTTCATGCCAAGCACTTTAGGGTGTCCACTCTCCTCATCTCATCCTTTCTAGAAATGCCTGATAAATTTTCATTTGTGTATCAACCATTTCTGCCATTGTATGAATTCCCTTACCCTTTCACTTTATCTCTGAAACACAGCATCAACTGGTACATTAGCAGCATGCTTTGTGAGCTCTGATAACGATATCACAGTGTCATCTCCCTGCTCGTGGGCATGCAGCCTTTCATTTCTTATCCCACTTCTGTTTTCCCGGTAGGCCAGGAGGAGAAATTTTTACCTAGGGAGTTAGCATCATTTAACATTGATGCTACTGGTCCAACAATCTCCTAGACATTTGTAAGACCATATGTTAACCATATTTAACACTTAACATTTACCAATACCTGTGTATTCACGTAAAGCTCTCTTTTTTGTTGTGTGTGATGGGGTTTCAATTTTTTTGAAAGTATTTCAAAGTCTGATGGAAAGTTAGGGGGAGAAAAAGAAGATGAAATGTGGTATAAGGAAAGAAATATATCTTTTATCTGGAAATGTTCACACTTGGTTGAGGTCATATATCAGGATTACTGTGATCCATAAAGTACTTCTCTCACTGAAGAAGTACTTACTATCCATGTGTGAAGTTACTCTGTTCTTGCCATAAACACATACAATAATGGTCTCTTCTATTTTACTTCTATCGACACCAGTGCTGACCAGTAGTGCTAAGATTCCCTGTATGGCTGAAACATCTGCAGATAGAAAACTCCAATGCAGAGACCCCCAGTACCTTTAAGGTATGTATACAAATGTCCACTTCCAAATACCAACTGTGCCCTTGGCAGTTCAAAAAAATAAAAGTTAACCAATTAAATAAATAGAATTTTGCCTGCCACTAAAATATCTTACTAACTTTAATAATTATATGATTTTTCTGAACTTAAATACATTGTGTGTATTTTTTTAAGGACAGTTGATGAACAGGAAATTAGTAAAATACATTTACAAGCCTAGTGATTTCATAGGATATGGCAGTTCTTGTGTACAGGCGTTAAAAAGTCCATTCTTAGTTTTGCAGGTGCCAACCAGCCAGGGAAGTTTCATTAGATAAATTGAATGAAGCTGAGTTAAAAGAGGACAGGTTCTGAGACCAGGCAATTCACTCAAATGTTTTTGTTTTAATGATGTGGTTGGCTGCTTGCTTCTTAATATGACTTTATTGCAAAAGATTTAAGATAAAAGAATTTCTGGTACATTTGATCATCACAGAGCCTTAATTTGTGTAATTAGAACTCCAACGTGCTAATTTTGATTCACACTGAAGCTGGCAGCGTGCACTACTCTAATGAATTAGAAATTCCTTTTTATTTCATTTGTCCTACAGAGAGATCCTCATTGTATGTATATTAGCTTCAGAATAAGGCACTGGGGAATATTAAACATTTCTGTAAACACATTACACCTTCCAGAGCATGACCATGCACATCGTCTCATTTGATACGTTGGAGAATCCAACAAAATGACAGTCATTATCCCTTTCTTATGGCTGAAAGACTGAGTGTCACACTCTTCCAAAGCTTTACTGTGATTAAGGAAAGACCTTAACTCCAGGCTTCCTGATTCTCAGAGCTTTGTGTCCCTTATCAGATGCTGGACTACTCTTCCTTCCCCACCCCAGCAGATTTGGAACTATTGGAGTGGACTCTTAAGGTAAGAAAAAAACGTGGTTCTGTGTTTTATAAGATCACGCTGAGCCAAACATTACACCTAGGACATGGAATATTCAGGTGGCAAAAGACAGATAAATAAAATGCCCATTGTTTTGTGAAAAAATCCAATGTAAAGCAGTTTATTGTGATTAAATCTTTATTAGTTTTAGCCTTATCCACTTTTATAATGAACGTGACATGATTTCATATAAATTAATATATTATCCTTCTGTGAACTTAGACATTAACAAATCACATATTTAATACATAGAGTTCAACTGTCCAATGTATTTTTTTCTTATTGAAAAGGATAAAAATGACCTGAAGTCTCTTTGACACCAGTAACCTTGTTCTCTTATCAGGCTGAATAAAATCCTGATCACAACACTCCAAGAAATATGCACACTCAGAGACCAACATATGAGAGTAGAAGTTAGGATGAAAACAAAAATCATTTGGAGGATCTCAGCGTGGTAAACAACAAATGCTTGCAGGCTCTCTAGAGCTCCAGTGGCAATTCACTGCTGCCACCGTGGAAGCAGTTACACGCTCCTAGAACTCTTCGCTTTTCATGTTCGGTGCAACTTGAGTTCCCCAAGGTCAGCAAGTCACAGCTGCTTGTAACTTACATTAACCTCAAATCTTAGTACAGTCCACCTTACAGAGTCAGTGTGTAAGGGCATTTCTCAGATTAGACACCAGTCCCAGGGATACAGAATGTGCAAATCAGCCCGAATGTAAGACCATTGTACTTACTATTTTTCAACATTACAATGACTCATAACATAGGCATTTAATAGAAAGCTCAGTTCAATTTATCCTTCCCAGTCAATCACATAATGGCAACAGTGTACAGCCAATACTCTGTAGTGTACTATGTTGCTAAGACGTGGTGTTTGCTAGGTTAAGTGTATTATATACATTTTGACTTAACAGTATTTCCAATTTGCATTGCATTTATTGGGACATAACCCCTTCTAAGTCAAGGAGTACTAATAAAAGCCTCCTACAGTTAGTCTACAATACATACTCTCTTCTTTTTAAGTTCATATAGCACCTTATCTCAGGAAGGAGACCTACAAATGGCTTCCCATTATGAATTCTATCTCTTACTACTATGTAATGTAGAAGTGTGTGGAATGAGAAGAGAAATACATGAAATCTTGTGAATCAATGCTATTTAGCTTTAAGAGTCATGGGCTTTGACACAAACTATGAAAGGAAGATTCTAGCATGTCTTCAGCTCACTGATACTCTGTATATGCCCGTATGTCTACCATTACAAGGACCTTCACACACCTTCACATATTTCCATGATGTTACCTAGAGTCCTTCCCTTCAACTTGAAAGATTGACTTTAGCATTTCTAGTAAATTAGGTCAGATGATGATTTCCTTTTTGTGGTTTAAATATGAAGTGTCCACCCCCTCAAAGGCTCATATAGTAAAGGCTTGGTTCCTACCTAGCAGATGGTGCCTTTACAGAAAGTACTGGAAATTTCAGAATATGGGACCTAGGTGGAGAAGAGACATCACAGGCATTCAGGTACCTTTCTATCTCTTCCTCTGGTTCCTGGATGCCCTGATATAACAGTTTTGCCTGTTTCATTAACACAAGAGTCATTTCACTTAACACAAAATTGAGAGTATAAACCTAAATTAAATAGTGAGTCAAGTTATCATTATCTTTTAATTCCAGAACTCTGAGATGCTGAAGGATAGGGTGTTTCCTTGAGTTCAGTGCCATACTGGGCTACATAGTAAGTTTAGGGCTAGCCTTGGCTGTATCAAAGCTTGTCTCAAAAAGGGAGGTGTCTGGCACGATGGAGACCCACATCAAAAATAAACAGATGCAGGGGTGTGCGTCTGAAATCCAGCACTCGTACATCAATATAGAAGGTACAGGCAGGAGAATTGTCCAGAACATCAAGGAGCAAATAACTGGAAATAAAACATTTCACAGCAACAGACAGAAAAGAACTTGTAGTCATTTTTTAAATAAGCAAATGTATTCAATACTCTGAAGTTTACATGTAAGCCAAAAGGAAACAAGAGCTAAAGATCTTCCTACCCAGAAGTCAGTATTCCCTGTTACCAAAGACATTTACTTTCTCTTAACATATCTATCTATTTCCTTGGATTGTTAAGGACCTAATAACTTCTCCCCTTTAAAGAGAAATTCTTAGAGCATAGGCATGTTCACTGTTGTCAGACCGTGGAGTCCATAGTTTTTATTATCTTGATGATTCTGCCTTGATTGTCCACATCTGTTCCCTGTGCTCTTATCTTGTAAGATCACATCTTGATGTCAGACTCTATTCTCCATAGTCTGATTCACAAGGAGTTATTAGAAAAGACCGGCTTTAAAGACCTGTCTCCTTAGGAATGATTATACACACAAAAGGCAGCTCTTGGATAATTGAGCGTCTGGGGAGAGAAGTCAACCATTCGAATGGTTATCTATATGCAGTCAACGGCAGCTGATTTTTTTTTCAGACATTTCAGGGCTCCAGCCAAGCTCAGGCCTTCTATCTGAAGAAATACAAAACTCATCTACTTCCATCGTTTGGATGTTTATGGTCTAATAAATCATGGGTAGTCCTAAAGCCTTTCCTTCGTATCTGCCTACTCATGACAAAAGAAGAGGACATTATTCCATCCTCTGTCAATTTTGTGCAAAAGCTGCAGGGTTGCCAAAGCAGCAAAAAGTTTCCTTTTACAGGTAAGTGATCAAAACTAAGATGGCAGAGGTCCTTGGTAAGAGGGGTGTTATGGCTTTGATGTACTGAGTTTGAAAGTTCATGGTAGATCCAACATTGCATATTAATGTAGCACTTAGGAAAGAAGAGTTTCAATGGCTTATCTGGTAAAAGGGGGGTTGCAAATGGTTTGATGGAGTCACTAATATGAGTTAAGATATAAGGAAGAAAGAACAGAAAAACAGAGAGACTACGATATGTGAAGAATCTGTTGATATGTCTTGGAGTTTGCTTCTGTTCTTTCCCCTCATGAACCCAAAGATTGCCACTCTGTGGGAATTAAGAGGTAGCTTTTTGGGGAAAATAATTGAAAAGTTGTCCAGGGGAGCAGAAATTGAGATTTAAATGAAATTAACAAAAAGTTTAAATACAGGTGACTTTGCCTTTCTAGAATTCATGACAACGTCCTGGTGTCCCCAGTTTCCTAACAACCCACTCTGCATTAGTGTCCAGGTTAAATGGGATGGAGAGATACAGATATTCGCCTCTCCTTAGACCCCTAACCTAACTGTTTGACTCCAATTTTTGAATCCTTGTTATGCCTTCCAGTTGTTCATTGCTGAAAAATACCAGAGAGAAACGATTGCAGAGGAGGGGAGATTTATTTTGGTTCATGATTTCAGAGGTTATGGTCAGCTGGCTTCATTTTTTCTGGTCTATGATGAGGCAGAATGTTGGGGCTGAAGGACTTCATAAAACAAAAGTACCCCACAGCAGCAGGAAAGGAGAGAAATAGATCAAGTCCTCAGCAAAGAATGTCTTGGATAGATTTCTCCGCCCTCCAATGAGCGCCCCCCCCCTTACTTTCTCCCACCTCCCCGTAAAGCTAAAGAACCCATCAAGGGGATAAATCCTTCATGAAGTCAGAGTCCTCATGAAATAATCACTTAACAAAAGCCCCACTGTGTACATTGCTGCCTTAGGAACCAGACTTCAGCGACAGGAAATTCTGTGAGGACATCCGGTATCTTAACTTTACATTTGTCATGAAGGTTTTCCACTCATTTGCATCTGTAATCACAATGTAAAAAACATTTGAGACATCAACTTTCAGAGCTGGAGTGTATTTGGGGATCAGGGACAACCCCCATAGTTGTATCTACCAGCTATATGCCTAGCTGGTCTTTCTGCGGTTCAGTGAAACACCAATTACAAGAATCCAGTTGTTAAAGTAGTTCAGTTATACCTATACAATGGTGACAGTTCAGTTACATGTGTTTCTAAAGGTGGGAAGGAGGCCTCAAGAAGCAGTTTCAGTTATGAAACTGATCGCCTCATTCTAACCATTGCGTATGAGCTGTACAGTGAGTGCTGAATGTGAGAAGTGAATTTCCTTTGCTCTCTGCTCAGTTCATGCTTGTACATCATAGAGGTATGTTTCATTAGACAGAGGGGAACCCTGGGATTTTTATACAATGTGGCCACTTCATGTCAGCAGCATCTGAAGCTGATCCGACAAAACAGCAAGCTGTGGGGAAAATGCAGCAGTGCTGGAGTTCAGAGAAAGCCTGTTAGTCTCCAGAGTGATGCCTAAGAGATTTCCGAGGGCAATTTGGATCCCATGTTTTGGGATCTTATATGCAGACACAATGGTGACTAAGGTGAGATCAAGTGCTGTGTTGCTGTCCAAGTGACAATAAAGTAAGGGTCTACTTTACCAAATCCTTTTGTTCTACAACTTGTCAAAGAACTTGGCTGATGTGGACATACTCGGGTTTGTCTTTGTCTCCTCAGAACAAGAACCTTTTTTCATTTGACTGTTGGAATGAAAAGACCAAGAGTAAACTCGGCAATTTCACTCTGTATTAATATTTGCTTTTGTATCTTTCAAAACCAAGAACCATTTATTTTACCTATATCTTAGCATACTTGAAATACAATATCATTGCATTAATTTGTTGGAGTTTCTATAACAAAATATTGCAAAAAATGATGGCATGAACTATAAAAGATCTCTTAAACTTGACAAGTCTGAAAGCTAAAAGTCCAAAGCTTTGGTGTGTCAGGTTACCTACTTCTGGTGGCTGTGAGGAAGAATTTATTCAGTGTTTGTCTATTTCCTCTTGGCTGACTAGCAATCTTTCACATTCCCACCTTCACAGACACATCACCCAGGGCTCTGCCTTTCTGTGCAGTCAGTCTGTTTTTCAACTTTCTCCTTTTCACAAGGGCACCAGTCATATTAAATTAGACTTCTATGAAACTCCAATATTGACTTCATCTTCACTAATTGTATTTATAATGACAATTTTCAGGGGTTACATTTCCAAGCACCCATGATTAAAATGTTAATATGCAATTTTAAAGGGGACATAACTCAAACCCTGATGATAATTATTTAACATGACTTTATTTTCTTTTGGTTATCATTTGTTAATGCTCACGTTAAAAGGCAAATACTTAAGTTCAAAAGTATATTTTAAAGTAGTCAGAAAGTTTTGTACAGTGTTAATTTTTTGCATTAAATTTTGTTAGTTGTTGTAAGATATTGAGGAGAAATGTACAAGAATATCTTTCTTGAAGTAAATTTGTTTTACCAACTAGTAAATGCATGTAGCTACACAACCACAATATGCTTTATATAGAAAAACACACCAAAACAAGGAATTACAGAATCAAAAATCCTAGATCTATCCCATGTAATCTGATAATATCATATAATAAGAGTTTTGTTGTGATTTTTTTCTTACTGGCATATTTTAAATGAATCTTCCTTGAGCTTGTCTCTGAAAATATTAGGATCCACAATAATGATCCATACTAATTGGTTCATGGGCTGCATTCAAGATGTCCAACTAAGTGACAAAAAGTCCTCACTGTTGCCGGGCAGTGTGGCACATGCCTTTAATCCCAGCACTTGGGAGGCAGAGGCAGGTGGATCTCTGTGAGTTCGAGGCCAGCCTGGTCTACAGAGTGAGTTCCAGAAAAGGCACAAAGCTACACAGAGAAAACCTGTCTCAAAAAACAAAAAAAAAAGTCCTCACTGTTGATAAAATGTAGCTTGGGAAGGACAATAAGAACCACTTGGTCCATTGGTGCAATCATAGCTGATACCACAACAATGACATCTGGGTCAGCATCAGGTTACAATCAGCCTCAGCTCTCATATAACATGACTCCAAACTAAAAATGACAGAAGCCAACAGCATTGTCTCCTGGGTGATGATTTAAAAAAAAAAATGCCTAGGACCTCACATGTTCACATTCATCACTTAGGTGATGTGCAGACTGGAAAATACTGATTTGCTCTGAGACATGCACATAACAATAAGCACAGTGACAAGAGATTCCCTGACTAAGAATAAGTATGTGTCTGTACCTAACTTGGTTTCAAATAGATCCAAGTGTAGTTGGGTTTTTTCTTTGACTCTTTTAAGGGCCCCACCACCCAGCTCTCAAATACATACACACATGGAGTCTTATTACTTATGAATGCCCATCCTTAGCTTGATGCTGGGAGCTGCAGAAATATGAAATAGGAATTCAGTTGACTATAACAAAGCTATACCTGGAAGAAGTCAAGGGCATTTTCAGAGGGTAAAGCCAGGGATTAAGGAGTCTTGGTGATACTGGCTTTTGAATATTAGCCATTTCCTGCTATGAATTTCTTGTGTGCTATTGCAGCTTTTCCATTCCTAAGAACAGTATGTTTGATCATTCATTGGGCACAATTTCTCCATTACTATTGGACTATTTGGACAACCTTCTTCCAAATGTGCTAACAGAAGTCACAGCCAAGACCCCTAATTTCAGGTCTTTCTGTAGTTATCATCATTAGCAACATCTGGCCAGGACCTTCTCTGGATGAATGTATCTTGTAGTAAGACAGGCCCATAGGGTGGAGGAAATTGGCTCAGACAAGTTGCCAAGTCATGCACATAATGTACTTCCTTATGAGCCAACTTGGAGTCTGCCTGAGGGCCTAGCAACAGGCACTGACAGAGTTCCTGAACATATCCAGCCAATGAGGGATGACCATGCAATGCCACCAGATCACAGCATAGACTGGGTGCTGGGAGGAGGATATATAAGGCCTTCCCCATTATTAAATAAATGAGTTTGTTGTTTGCCTTCAACTGACTGCTGCTGTCAGTGCGGTTGACACCATGCCTTCTCACCCCTTGCCCAGAGGGAGCCATTAGGATCCAGCAACAGTATCTTATCTGATATTCTTCCCAGACTTTCTAAGAACAGACTTAAGCATCCAAACTATTTGGTTGAGAAGGCCTGGCAGATGTGCTAATTAAGCTTAACCTTCCCCTTTCCAAAGTCTTATCTTTTTAGTTTTAGATCTACCTTTAACAATTAACTCACAAGTAAAGGGTTTCTACTTACAGGTCCATCAAACTGACTCGGTTTGTCCAGCCAAGTACACTCTCCCACCCTGCCAGAAAATGGTGGCAGCCAAGACGACTTGGACAGATAAGGGGCCAAAGGAAAATAAGGCAGTTTTATATTTACTTGTCACTGATAGACTCCTAACACTTTACCTAATCACTTCTAAGAATATAGTTTGAGCACATAAATTCCATTTCTCAGATTTATTAACCGAATTTAGCCCTCAGTTGATTCATTCCCCATTAGCCACTTCCCTTTTGGATTGCAGATGATGGCTGACAATTACTGCTCTTTTATGTGGATCTTATTACCCCTCCTTTTGACCCTGAGGGAATTCAAGCCTGGTGACCTTGCCTTAGCCAGAGGATTGCTATTGCATGAGTACATAACTCTAAACCTCAGAGACTTAAAAAGAACTAGATTGGAGGACTAGAAGAGAGAACTGGAAGAACAATATGGAAGATGAGGAAGAGCCAGGTGGGGAAGAACAAGATGAGGAAGAACAAGATGAGAAAGAAGGAGATGGGAGAGGAGCTAAGATGGGAAAGAACTAGATGGATGAGAAGCTAGATGGGGCAGAACTAGATGAAGGAATTAAGATAACACTTAGAGGGTATAGCAGAAAATGTAGAGAGAAATCAGGCAAGAAGTGAGCTAAATAAGAGAGCAGACTAAAAGCTGTGTAGATAGAGAACTGAACTCAGAAGAATAAAATCAGTGGACTAAAGAGCTTGGTATATGTAGATTCATTTCATAACATCTAAGATTAGATTAACGGCTGGTTGTAGATTCTTCCACGGACCCTGGGAGAAGGCTATCGAGGGGCTGGACCCCAGTAGTCTTCATTATCTTGGCTTGTTTCTTGCCAGATTTTCTTAACTTACATTATCCTATCTGCCTTTTGCCTCTGGGCTCTTAACCTTTCTTTATTTCTGTTTATCTTTTCTTTTCTTCTTGTTCCATGTCTGGCTGTGTAGTTGGTGGCTGGCTCCTGATGTCCTCCTCTAGTCCTTTTTTCAATCCTTCATCTCCCCTCCCAGATTTCTCCTCCTATTTATTCTGTCTGCCAACCCTGCCTATCCTTTCTCCTGCCTTGTTATTGGACATTCAGCTCTTTATTAGACCAATCAGGTGTTTTGGACAGGCAAAGTAACACAGCTTCACAGAGTTAAACAAATGCAAAATAACAGAATGCAACACATCTTTGCATCATTAAACAAATATTCCACAGCATAAACAAATGTGATACATCTTTAACTAATATTCTACAACATCGAAGCTTCAATCTACTGCCTTTTGCAAGTATGGGAGAAATGTTACTATTCATTGAAAATTCTGTTGATGTGTTTGTTACTTTTTACTTTCATGGTTCTAATTCATTTTCTTACAAAACTCTACTTAGACCTCTAATAATGTTAAAAACGAAGAAAATGTTACATATAGCTCTTTTTTCTCTTTCTCTTTGCAATTCTATATACTTTCCCTGAATAAAAAAAAATCAGGTTTTCTAACGTTAATTATATCTTTTTTTTTTTTTGCATGTCCTAAATGAATCAACCCTGAGAAAGTTTTATTTGGACAGTGTTGATCACATTTCCAAATTTCTCCAGTCCTCTGAAAAATTACGATGTCAGGGTTAAAATCAGGACAGAGTATAAGCTAAAACATGCATAGATTGTACTAATTCAAGTCAAGGAAAAATGAACAAAATACATAGAAAATATCTTTATTCACCTCTATGTTTCCACAGGACAAGCCACCAAGCAGTTAATAATGACATGATAAAAATAAACATCTGTATACATTGTAAAGAAAAGGAAGAGTCATCAAAAAACACTCTACACACACTTGTTCTCTATACTATAACAAATGTTTAACAACTTTCCTATTTGCCTTCCCTAATTAAGAAGCAACTTAGGTCATTTCTCTTCTCTACTGGCAATATGACAATGTATTGATTGCTAGAACTGACTTAGAGCAGGATTATAATCAGTTGTGCTAATGAAAATACATCACCATCCACACACAGAAATTCCTAAATATCAAAATAATTTGTAAGAAATACAAAGAATAATGGAGCCTTATAAATTTTATAGTGACGAGTTTTATAAAATGGTGCTGCCCTTTGATATTATATCTCAAGTATTTAAAGACAAAATGACAAGATGCCAGAGATTTGCTTTAAAATTGTGTCTTGGAAGGAAATGAATAGAATCTTGATGAACTAAGAAAAATACTTAAAGCTGTAAAATAGAAAAGGAGGAACACACCAAACTACTATGTCTACTTTATATTTGTGCTGGATAGTTTTATGTCAACTTGACACAAGCTAAAGTCATCTGAGAGGAGGGAAGCCAATTAAGAAAATGCCTCCATAGGATGGGGCTGTAGGCAAGCCTGTAGGGCATTTTCTTAATTAGTGTTTGATGGGGGAGGGCCCAGCCCATTGTGGATGCTGCTGTCCCAGGGCTGGTAGTCCTGGGTTCTATAAGAAAGCAGGCTGAGCAAGCTGTGAAGAGCAAGCCCATAAGCAGCACTTTTCCATGGCTTCTGCATCAGCTCCTGCCTCTAGGCTTGTGACCTTTTTGAGTTCCTGTCCTGACTTCTTTAGATGATGAACAGTGCTGTGGAAGTATAAGCCAAATAAACCCTTTTATCCTCGAGTTGTTTTTTTATCGTGGTGTTTCTTTGCCGCAAAATAAACCCTAACATAAGTCCTAGCAATATCCATTATAGCTTTTGATACCTGCATGTGTGAATTATTTCTTTTTTTTTTTTTTTTAATTTTTATTTTGCAATACAATTCAGTTCTACATATCAGCCACAGATTCCCTTGTTCTCCCCCCTCCCGCCCCCCTCACCTTCCCCCCAGCCCGCCCCCCATTCCAATCTCCTCCAGGGCAAAGCCTTCCCCACAGACTGAGATCAACCTGGTGGACTCAGTCCAGGTAGGTCCAGTCCCCTCCTCCCATGCTGAGCCAAGGGACCCTGCATAGGCCCCAGGTTTCAAACAGCCAACTCATGCAATGAGCACAGGACCCGGTCCCACTGCCTGGATGCCTCCCAAACAGATCAGGCCAATCAACTGTCTCACCCACTCAGAGGGCCTGATCCAGTTGGTGACCCCTCAGCCATTGGTTCATATTTCATGTGTTTCCGTTTTTTTGGCTATTTGTCTCTGTGCTTTATCCGACCTTGGTCTCAACAATTCTCTCTCATATAAACCCTCCTCATTCTCGCTAATTGGACTCCCAGAGATCCACCTGGGGCCTAGTCATGGATCTCTGCCTCCAGATCCATCAGTAGTTGGATGAGGTTTCTAGCACGACAATTAGGGTGTTTGGCCATCCCATCACCAGAGTAGGTCAGTTCGGATTGTCTCTCGACCATTGCCAGCAGTCTGTTGTGGGGGTATCTTTGTGGATTTCTGTGGGCCTCTCTAGCACTTTGTTTCTTCCTATTCTCATGTGGTCTTCATTTACCATGGTCTCCTATTCCTTGTTCTCCCTCTCTGTTTTTGATCCAGCTGGGATCTCCCACTCACCCAAGCTCTCTTTCCCTCGACCCTCGCCCTTCACTACCCCCACTCCTGTCCAGGCTGTTCATGTAGATCTCATTCCATTTCTCTGTCGTTGGGCGATCCCTGTGTCTTTCTTGGGGTCCTGTTTTCCAGGTAGCCTGCCTGGTGATGTGAGTAGCAGTCCAGTCATCCTTGTTCCACATCTAGTATCCTGTTATGAGTGAGTACATACCATGTTTGTCTTTCTGAGTCTGGGATACCTCACTCAGGATGATTTTTTCTAGATCCATCCATTTGTCTGCAAACCTCATGATGTCATTGTTTTTCTCTGCTGAGTAGTATTCCATTGTGTATATGTACCACATTTTGTTTATCCATTCTTCAGTTGAAGGGCATCTAGGTTGTTTCCATGTTCTGGCTATTACAAACAACGCTGATATGAACATAGCTGAACAAGTGCTCTTGTGGTGTGGTTGAGCATTCCTTGGGTATATGCCCAAGAGTGGTATAGCTGGATCTTGGGGGAGATGGATTCCCAATTTTCTAAGAAATCGCCATATTGATTTCCAAAGTGGTTGTACAAGCTTGCATTCCCACCAGCAGTGGAGGAGAGTTCCCCTAGCTCCACATCCTCTCCAGCATAAGGTGTCTTCAGTGTTTTTGATCTTAGCCATTCTGACAGGCGTAAGGTGGTATCTCAGAGTTGTTTTGATTTGCATTTCCCTGATGATTAGGGATGTTGAGCAATTCCTTAAATGTCTTTCAGCCATTTGAGTTTCCTCTGTTGAGAATTCTCTGTTTAGTTCTATAGCCCATTTCTTAATTGGACTGTTGGGCATTTTGATGTCTAATTTCTTGAGTTCCTTATATATTCTGGATATCAGTCCTCTGTCAGATGTGGGATTGGTGAAGATCTTTTCCCATTCTGTAGGCTGTCGCTTTGCTTTGTTGACCGTATCCTTTGCCCTACAAAAGCTTCTCAGTTTCAAGAGGTCCCATTGATTGATTGTTTCTCTCAGTGTCTGTGCTACTGGTGTTCTATTTAGAAAGTGGTCTCCTATGCCAATGTGTTCAAGACTACTTCCTACTTTCTCTTCTAGCAGGTTCAGAGTAGCTGGATTTATGTTGAGGTCCTTGATCCACTTGGACTTAAGTTTTGTGCACGGTGATAGATATGGATCTATTTGCAGCCTTCTACATGTTGATATCCAGTTTTGCCAGCACCATTTGTTGAAGATGCTTTCTTTTTTCCATTGTGCACTTTTGGCTTCTTTGTCAAAAATTATTTGTTCATAGGTGTGCGGATTAATATCAGGGTCTTCAATTCGATTCCATTGGTCCACATGTCGGTTTTTATGCCAGTACCAAGCTGTTTTTATTACTGTAGCTCTATAGTACAGCTTGAAGTCAGGGATCGTGATGCCTCCAGAGGTTGTTTTATTGTACAGGATTCTTTTGGCTATCCTGGGTTTTTTGTTTTTCCATATGAAGTTGAGTATTATTCTTTCCAGGTCTGTGAAGAATTGTGTTGGTATTTTGATGGGGATTGCATTGAATCTGTAGATTGCTTTTGGTAAGATTGCCATTTTTACTATGTTAGTTCTGCCTATCCATGAGCATGGGAGATCTTTCCATTTTCTGACATCTTCTTCAATTTCTTTTTTCAGGGACTTAAAGTTCTTGTCATATAGGTCCTTCACTTGCTTGGTTAGTATTACCCCAAGGTATTTTATGTCATTTGTGGCTATAGTAAAGGGTGATGTATCTCTGATTTCCTTCTCCGCTTTTTTGTCCATTGTATATAGGAGGGCTACTGATTTTTTGGAGTTGATCTTGTATCCTGCTATGTTGCTGAAGGTGTTTATAAGCTGTATCAGTTCCTTGGTGGAATCTTTGGGGTTGCTCAAGTATACTATCATGTCATCTGCAAATAGGGAAAGCTTAACTTCTTCCTTTCCAATTTGTATCCCCTTAATCTCCTTATGTTGTCTTATTGCTCTGGCTAGAACTTCAAGTACTATATTGAATAAGTATGGGGAGAGCGGACAGCCTTGCCTCGTTCCTGATTTTAGTGGAATTGCTTTGAGTTTCTCTCCATTTAATTTGATGTTGGCTGTTGGCTTGCTGTAAATTGCCTTTATTATGTTTAGGTATGTTCCCTGTATTCCTGATCGCTCCAAGACCTTTATCATGAAGGGGTGTTGGATTTTGTCAAATGCCTTTTCAGCATCTAGTGAGATGATCATGTGGTTTTTTTCTTTGAGTTTGTTTATATGGTGTATCACATTGACAGACTTTCGTATGTTGAACCATCCTTGCATCCCTGGAATGAATCCTACTTGATCATGGTGGATAATTGTTTTGATGTGGTCTTGGAGTCTGTTTGCCAGTATTTTATTGAGTATTTTTGCATCAATGTTCATGAGGGAGATCGGTCTGTAGTTCTCTTTCTTTGTTGTATCCTTGTTTGGTTTGGGAATCAGGGTAATTGTAGCCTCATAGAAGGAGTTTGGTAATGTTCCTTCTGTTTCTATTGTATGGAACAATTTAGAGAGTATTGGTATTAACTCTTCTTTGAAGATCTGGTAGAATTCTGCACTGAAACCATCTGGTCCTGGGCTTTTTTTGGTTGGGAGACTTTTAATGACTGTTTCTATTTCGTTAGGGGTTATTGGACTATTTAAATAGTTTATCTGGTCTTGATTTAATTTAGGTATGTGGTACCTATCCAGAAAATTATCCATTTCTTTTAGGTTTTCCAGTTTTGTGGAATAGAGGTTTTTGAAGTATGACCTGATGATTCTCTGGATTTCCTCAATGTCTGTTGTTATGTCCCCCTTTTCATTTCTGATTTTGTTGATTTGGATGCTCTCTCTCTGTCTTTTGGTTAGTTTGGATAAGGGCTTGTCTATCTTGTTGATTTTCTCAAAGAACCAACTCTTTGTTTCATTAATTTTTTGTATTGTTCTCTTTGTTTCTATTTTATTGATTTCAGCTCTCACTTTGATAATTTCCTGGCATCTATTTTTCCTGGGAGACTTTGCTTCTTCCTGTTCTAGAACTTTCAGGTGTGCTGTTAAGTCACTAGTGTGAGATTTCTCCAGCTTATTTATGTGGGCGTTTAGTGCTATGAATTTCCCTCTTAGTACTGCTTTCATAGTGTCCCATAGGTTTGGATATGTGGTGTCTTCATTTTCGTTGATCTCTAGGAAGTCTTTAATTTCTTTCTTTATTTCTTCCTTAACCCATTGGTGATTCAGGTGGGTATTGTTCAGTTTCCATGAGATTGTAGGTTTTCTGTAGTTTTTGTTGTTGTTGAAATCCAACTTTAGACCATGGTGGTCTGATAGAACACAGGAGGTTATTCTAATTGTTTTGTATCTGTTTAGATTTGCTTTGTGACCAAGTATGTGGTCGATTTTAGAGAAGGTTCCATGGGGTGCTGAGAAGAAGGTATATTCTTTTTTGTTAGGATGGAATGTTCTGTAGATGTCGATTAAGTCCATTTGAGTCATGACATCAATTAAGTCCTTTATTTCTCTGTTAAGTTTCGATTTGGGGGATCTGTCCAGTGGTGAAAGTGGGGTGTTGAGGTCTCCCACTATTAATGTGTGGGGTTTTATATGTGATTTAAGCTTTAATAATGTTTCTTTTACATATGTGGGTGCCCTTGTGTTTGGGGCATAAATGTTCAGAATTGAGACTTCATCTTGGTGGATCTTTCCTGTGATGAGTATGTAATGCCCTTCTTGATCTCTTTTGATTGATTTTAGTTTGAAGTCTATTTTGCTGGATATCAGGATGGCTACACCCGCTTGTTTCTTAAGACCGTTTGATTGGAAAGTCTTTTCCCAGCCTTTTATTTTTAGGTAGTGTCTATCTTTGAGTTTGAGATGTGTTTCTTGTATGCAGCAGAAAGCTGGGTCCTGCTTTCGTATCCATTCTGTGAGCCTATGTCTTTTTATAGGTGAATTAAGTCCATTGATATTGAGGGATATTAATGTCCAGTGATTGTTCATTCCTGTTATTTTTTGGTGGTGATGTGTGTGTACTTTTCTTCGTTGGGGTCTACTGCTGTGGCTTTATCTATTGCCTGTGTTTTCGAGGTTGTATCTGACTTCCTTAGGTTGGAATTTTCCTTCTAGTGCTTTCTGTAGGGCTGGGTTTGTGGATAAATATTGTTTAAATCTGGCTTTGTCATGGAATGTCTTGTTCACTCCATCTATGACGATTGAAAGTTTTGCTGGGTATATTAGTCTAGGCTGACATCCATGGTCTCTTAATGTCTGCATTACATCTGTCCAGGACCTTCTGGCTTTCAAAGTCTCCATTGAGAAATCGGGTGTTATTCTGATAGGTTTGCCTTTATATGTCACTTGGCCTTTTTCCTTTGCTGCTCTTAATATTCTTTCTTTATTCTGTACGTTTAACTGTTTAATTATTATGTGGCGAGGGGACTTTTTTTGGGGGTCTAGTCTGTTTGGTGTTCTATAGGCTTCCTGTATCTTCAGAGGCATTTCCTTCTTTAAGTTGGGAAAGTTTTCTTCTATGATCTTGTTGAATATATTTTCTGTGCCCTTGAGTTGGTATTCTTCTCCTTCTTCTACCCCTATTATTCGTAGGTTTGGTCTTTTCATGGTGTCCCAAATTTCTTGGACATTTTGGTTCATGACTTTGTTGACTTTAGTGTTTTCTTTGACTGATGAATCCATTTCTTCTATTGTATCTTCAACGCTAGAGATCCTCTCTTCCATCTCTTGCATTCTGTTGGTTATACTTGCATCTGAAGTTCCCAATCGTTTTCTCAGATTTTCTATTTCCAGCATTCCCTCTGTTTGTGTCTTCTTCATTTTTTCTATTTCCCTTTTCAGGTCTTGGACTGTTTCCTTCATTTGTTTCATTGATTTTTCTTGATTTTCTTTCAGTATTTTATTGTTCTCTTCCAGGACTTTATTGATTTCTTCTAATTTGTTTGCCCTTTCCTCTAGTTGTTTACAGCGTTCTTCACATTTTTTTGTCTTTTCCTCTACACGAGCCTCTAGCTTCTTCATGATGACATTCATAAGGCTATTTTCTTCTGCTTCTTCCAATTTCTGATGTTCAGGTCTAGGTGTTGGAGGAGGGCTAGGGCCTGGTGATGGTGTATTACTATTCATTTTGTTGTATGTGTTTCTGCCTTGACGTCTGCCCATCTCCTTGTGGTTCGTTCCTGGCCTTATTCGCACACTTGGTTCAGAGCTGACAGATTCAGGAAGTCTCTCTCTCTTGTCCAGATGGGAGCTCTCTTGTCCAAATTGGAAGTCCGGGACAGGATGGAAGCTCTTGTTCAGAAGGGAAGTCCGGGGGAGGATGGGTGCTCTCCTCTCTCTCTCTCTCTCTCTCTCTCTCTCTCTCTCTCCTCCAGATGGGAAATCCACGGCAAGATGGGAGCTGGGGGCCAGCCTCTAAGTCTCAAGAAGAGGCTTGGGGCTCAGGCTGATGGGCGTGGGGGCAGGGCGTGGAGACTGTAGGGTCTGCCAGGGGTCTTGGAGAAGGGGATCCTTCCCGGTTGTGGTAGAAGGGCACCTGCCCGGGGACCAGAACCTGGGCCCAAGTTGGGCAGGTCTTCCCCGGAGTGGCTGGTGCCCAGGGATGGGGTCGGGGGCAAGCAAGGGCACTCACCTGTGCTTCAGAAGGGAAGTCCGGGGGAAGATGGGAGCTGGGGGCCGGCCTCTAAGTCTCAGGAAGAGACTTGGGGCTCAGGCAGATGGGCGTGGGGGCAGGGCGTGGAGACTGCAGGGTCTGCCAGGGGTCTTGGAGAAGGGGATCTTTCCCGGTTGGGGTAGAAGGGCACCTGCCCAGGGACCAGAACCTGGGCCCAAGTTGGGCAGGTCTTCCCCGGAGTGGCTGGTGCCCAGGGATGGGGTCTGGGGCAAGCTAAGGCACTGACCTGTGCTTCAGAAGGGAAATCCTGGGCAAGATGGGAGCTGGGGGGCCTGGCCTCTAAGTCTCAGGAAGAGGCTTGGGGCTCAGGCGGATGGGCGTGGGGGCAGGGCGTGGAGACTGCAGGGTCTGCCAGGGGTCTTGGAGAAGGGGATCCTTCCCGGTTGTGGTAGAAGGGCACCTGCCCTGGGACCAGAACCTGGGCCCAAGTTGGGCAGGTCTTCCCCGGAGTGGCTGGTGCCCAGGGATGGGGTCTGGGGCAAGCTAGGGCACTCACCTGTGCTTCAGAAGGGAAGTCCTGGGCAAGATGGGAGCTGGGGGCCGGCCTCTAAGTCTCAGGAAGAGGCTTGGGGCTCAGGCAGATGGGCGTGGGGGCAGGGCGTGGAGACTGCAGGGTCTGCCAGGGGTCTTGGAGAAGGGGATCCTTCCCGGTTATGGTAGAAGGGCACCTGCCCGGGGACCAGAACCTGGGCCCAAGTTGGGCAGGTCTTCCCCGGAGTGGCTGGTGCCCAGGGATGGGGTCGGGGGCAAGCTAGGGCACTCACCTGTGCTTCAGAAGGGAAGTCCTGGGCAAGATGGGAGCTGGGGGCCGGCCTCTAAGTCTCAGGAAGAGGCTTGGGGCTCAGGTGGATGGGCGTGGGGGCAGGGCTTGGAGACTGCAGGGTCTGCCAAGGGTCTTGGAGAAGGGGATCCTTCCCGGTTGTGGTAGAAGGGCACCTGCCCGGGGACCAGAACCTGGGCCCAAGTTGGGCAGGTCTTCCCCGGAGTGGCTGGTGCCCAGGGATGGGGTCGGGGGCAAGCTAGGGCACTCACCTGTGCTTCAGAAGGGAAGTCCGGGGGAAGATGGGAGCTGGGGGCCGGCCTCTAAGTCTCAGGAAGAGACTTGGGGCTCAGGCAGATGGGCGTGGGGGCAGGGCGTGGAGACTGCAGGGTCTGCCCGGGGTCTTGGAGAAGGGGACCTTTCCCGGTTGGGGTAGAAGGGCACCTGCCCGGGGACCAGAACCTGGGCCCAAGTTGGGCAGGTCTTCCCCGGAGTGGCTGGTGCCCAGGGATGGGGTCGGGGGCAAGCTAGGGCACTCACCTGTGCTTCAGAAGGGAAGTACATGTGTGAATTATTAAAAAAGACACCCAACCAGGCATGGAGGCTCATGACTTTAATCCCAACACTTGGAAGGCAGAGGCAGGCAGATCTCTGAGTTCTAGGTCAGCCTGGTCTACAGAAGGGGTTCTAGTAAATTGAGGTCTACATAGAGAAACCTTGTCTTATAAAACCAAATAAATAAATAATAAAAATAAAAAAGATAGGACCAGAAACAGTGTGTGAAGATGGGATCTGAAAGCAATCATTATAACACTGAGGGGAGAGAAGGGGTAGAGTGAGAGAGGAAAAGAAAGAGCGAGAAAGAACAAAAGTAAATGGCAAAGACAAAGAAAAAAACTATAAACCTGTATGGTAATGTCAAGATGAAATTTGTATCAGCAAACCAGACTGACAATAATAAGAACTGTGGGGGAAAAAGAAAGCACAGTTTTAGTGGACAAGGAAATGATCATCCCTTCTGACTCCCTGTGTCTAAGTACCTTGCTTGACTGATACATTTGCAGCAAACCAGCATTTGACATTTTAATATAACACAAGCACAGCAGATAAAGTCTTAAGGAACAAAGAGAGTGAAATTGGTGGGAAGAGTAATGACAAATTGCATTAGTCAAGGTTCTCTAGAGGGAAAGAACCAATGGAATGAGTATATATTTAAACAGGATTTCACTAAATTGACCTGTGTGATGTAGTCAGAACAGACCAACAGTGGCTCACACTAAGAGAGGCCAAGATCATGGGAGTTGCTCAGTCCATGAGGATGGGTGCCCCAGCAGGACCAACTTGGCACTGGAGGCCTGAGGGATTCTTGAAGAGTGTCTGGTCTTCTTCAGTGTGTCTTGAAAGATCAATGAAGGTGGGTTCTGATCGACAACAGGATAAGTGGACTTACCAGTGAGAGAGGAGAAAGTAGGAGAAAGCAAAGCTTCTTGCCTTGGTATTCATGATGGCTGCCACTAGAAGGCGCTGCCCACAGGTCTTCCTATTTCAAAAACTCTATTAAAGAAAATCCCTCACAAGAGTGCCCAGCCACTTGTGTTTCAGCTGACTCCTATCAGGTTGACAACCAAACCAAAGACTAACCATCAGAGTAACTTTCTTTAGTTTTCTGATTTAAAAAAAAAAAATCCATAGCTTTAATGAATTATTCTGCCTTATAATCATCTAATTAATAACAATTATGATGTGGTATAATAGTAGAAAATTTTACATAATTATAACAAACAGAATAAACAATAGAATTTTGTAGCATGCTGTCACTGCCATGATTGGGTTACATAAAATTGTGAATGACATCTTACAGGGAGATCCTCTACGTTACTGACCTTGATGAGACATATAGCAGATTTGGGGAAACCTACATGACATGGCCCTTAGAAGACCTTCCAGTCAGTGAGGACAGGATGGCCACTGGATAACAGCCTACTAAATTTGAAGCTGTTAGACTTTCCATGACAAAAAAAATGAATATTTTTAAGAACTCCATGAGCTTAGAAATCAGTCTCTTAACCAGTAAAGCTTTGAAATGATGTGTAGCCTGATGATCATCTTCATTGCACATTGCGAGACAATCATGAACATGGTATGCCATGATTGGGATGCCATGCCTGGGCTCTTGATCCCGGAAATTATGAGCTAACAGATATAATTTCCTTTAAGCTAACTTCATTTTAATATTGTCATTAGGAGTTCGAAGCACTCTGACATACCGGAAAGGTGTCATCATCTTCAATTCAGAGAGGTTAAGTTGGGTTAATTTTATTTGGGAATATTGCTGTTCTGAGATGTGTGAGCCAAATCAATACTAACTAAATTAAATTGGTTTGTTTGAATTAAAGAATGTCACATTCATTTCAACCTTGGTTATTCAATAGATACTCAAAAACAAAAATTTCACCATTATCCTAGTAGAATAAAAAGAAGTAATCTCCAAATTATTTATACTATATGTGTTAATTCTTATGTTTATTTCAACAAACATTCCCTGAAAGCAAACTAGTAGCTAAGACGTATGTGACAAAAAAGAAAAGAAGTATGTTCAACACCCCAGACGTTTTCAGTGTTTTGTACAGGCTAGCATCAGAGCAAGTTTTCCAGCAACAGTGCTTGCTGGTCTCCTATGATCCACATTATGTATTCTGGCCTTTCTTACCTATTTCTGCTTCTCTAAGCACAACCACTGCCTCATGGAAACTCACTTGAATGCCAAATGATTTGGGCATGCACTAAGTCCTTTTTAGATCATATATGCTTTTTATCTCTATGTACCTATGAGCAAAATATTTTTTCATATCCTAAGAACAATATCCCTTTTATCTTAATTACCAACACTTCCTTCTATAAACTACGCCTTGCTTTATTGCATCCAGACCATGTTGGTTCATGACCATGATGACTTTGATTCAAAGTTTCCTCCTGGGTACTACAATACCATAGTACACTGGAATTAGAGTCCCAAATCAATAAAATACTTTCTCAGTAGGATCAATGAAAACCTTAGGCAGTTGAAAGTTTAAGAATAACACTTGGAAGAGTTGAAGGGGTGAATATGATCAAAATGCAATGTTTGAAATTCTCAAAAAAAATTTTTTTTAAAGAACACATAGCTATAGTCCATGGGGGGAAAAAATCAGAACAAGAATGGTGTCTTTCACCCTTCCTTCTTATGCATAAAATCTTAATAACAACCATAAATAGAGAGTTCTAGCAGTCTGCACAACAACCTCCAAGAAGATTGGCAGCCAAGGAAATGTCTCAGTCAGCTAAGTGCCTGCAGCTCAAGAATGAGGCCCTCAGCCCAGATCTCCAGCACCCATGTAACAAACGGAAGATGGCAATGTGTTCCTGTTATGGCAAGGCTGGAGTCAGGTCAAGAGGACATGGCCTGAGCTCTGAAGCTCTCTATCTAGACAGCCTAGACAAATCAGTGAGCTTCAGGTTCAGTGAAAGACTTTGCCTCAAAAAAAAAAAAAAAAAAAAAAGAGAGAGAGAGAAGAGTGATTAAAGGTGATGCCAACCTTTGGCCTACATGGGTATGTATGCACACATATGCACACACCAATGCTAACAAGTACATACATATAAGTATACACACACACACACACACACACACACACACACACACACACACACCACCATGTATACACAAAAATTAAAAATAAAACAATGAAAATTGAACACAAGAACATAGACTGTCAATGAAGCTCTGAGCAACTTTGGTCCATCAAAAAAATGGACTAAAATAGAAATCAAAGTGTTACCACCATGACTACCACCTCCTTTTAGCAGATACGCACCCACTCTGGGAAAGTCTTGAGCCTGACAAGGTCTTCACACGAACAATGCTGGAGGCTGAAAGTTAGTTCCATTTTGACTTTGCCAAGTTGGATCTCATCTTCCGATTTACATTGCAGGCTAAATCCAGGGCTTCCTTTCGTCTCTGTGTTTGCCTCCTTTACAGCAGTGCCTGTCTGAGATAACCAACGTGTAAAGAGAAAAAGCTGTTTCTACCCATGGTTTCAGAGGTTCCTCCCATGCTCATTTGAACTTCACACTTTGAAGCCCATGGAAAGTCAGCAAATAATGGCAAGTAACACGCAGGAAGCCAAGCTGCTTGCTTCCTGGCATCCCAGAACCAATGAGAGAGAGAAGAGAAAATGACCCCTTAGTTCCCTTCAAGAGCTTACCCCTCCCAAACCTAAAGCCTAAGGTGACAGAGTGAAAGGTACTCTTACAGAAGTATGCCATAAACAGGAATAGGGCAATGAATGAAATTAGTATCAGACCCTGGGGTACATGCCAAAGTTGCACTGTAAACCTCTAAGGAAAATTGTCGAAGAATTCCGTAGCAGGGTTGAACTAGTTCAATAATATAAAGTGCTATCCATGTACTATCTATGCAGGCAATCCACTTGTAAGAAGACAAATTTCAGGTTGAGCAGTGCTAAGGGAAACAGAGCCTCAGCATCATTCCTTGGAAAATGTCATTCTGCTTTGAGCACCATCACATGCTCCTGGACAGTGTCCAATCTTTTTCATTTCACTATAAATCTGTGCTAGAATTTCCAAACCCCTGTGGTTGCTCATTTTAGAGAAGTCCAAATTGCATGTAGTGAAATTCAGTTTAGAAAGTGATACAGAAGAGTTATTCTGAGCATCCGCGTCTCCATGGACCTTGAACAAGCTGTTTCTAAAAGGGCACAGGAAGGTTAGCAAATTAAACAGATAATGTTTAAATCACTTTCTCCTTTCTGCACCAGGTGTTCTAAAATAGGTTAAACAATAATTTAAAAGAAGCATCAGGTTTGGGAGTACATGCTATATAACCACTGTCTTCAGAACTTTATCACTGATGTATGCTAGAGAATTATCGACACTAACTTTAGGCTTTAATCTTAATCTTACCAGAAGCTACGCATTTATGAGTGTGTTTTGTCACATTCTGAAGTCAGTAATTCCTGCATATGAAAGGATAAGCTTTCTGAACCACTGACTGCTCTGAGAGGTTTGGTTCATTACTAATCTACACCATTTTCTGATTTAATTTGGTTTCTGTTATTGTGGTAAACACCACGACCAAAAGAAAATCAGGGAGGAAAGGGTTTATTTCACCTCACAGGTTATGGTTATGATAGAAGGATATTAGATAGGAAGGAGTTGAAGCAGAGAACATGGGAGAATGCTGCTCAATGGCTGCTCCAAGATTCACATTCAACTACCTTCTTATACAGCCCAGGCCCACCTGCCTAGGAATGTTACCACCCACAACAGGCTGGGAGCCATCTACATTAACTAACTATCAAGAAAATAACCTAATCAAGGGCCAACCTAATGAAGCCAGTTCTTCAGTAGAGATTCCCGTTCTCAGGTATGTTAACTTGATAATCAAGATTAGCCATCACACAATCATGTGCTATGATAGTAGGTCAGAAAATGTTTTCTATAAAGGGCCAAAAATAAATATTTTATACTTCGCTTTACCAACATTCAATTTTCTTGTTATAGCTGGTAAATAGCCATTGACATTATGTTAATGAATGGACATGGTTGTGTTCTAAGAAAACTTTACTTATAAAAATGATGAAGGCAACATTTAACCAAGGGCTATAATTTCTAAAGCACCCAAACCAAGGAAGAAAACAATGTATCAGTGTTATTCAACCAAATAAATGCAGCTCACATTGTTGTTTTATTTAAGTAAGCAATCTTCCAGAACAGAGTATATGTTTCTTACATTAAGGAACAAACATTATTCTCAGTGGCCTATGTGACTATGAGTCCACTTTGGTTTCTTCTGATCTTTTAAGAATGTTACCCCCATTACCTTATGATATATGTGTATTTGTGATTTGTTTCTATTCAGAAGAAGCTGGGTTTTCTCCATTCATGAAGCATTGAGTGAAACTCATTTAGCACGTCAAAATGAAATGGGAATCATTCGGCCTGACATGCTGATCACTGTGCCCTCGCAGAGGAGAGAGAGGGCACTGTGTCTCAGCCTTTCTGTGTGTTCTATAACAAGTCACAAAGCCACACAAAATGTTTTCTTGTCTTCACTGTCATTTTATAGTGTCACGTAGCTCACCACTGCCCACAGAGATCTTGTAGATGTTATCCAGCCCAGATTACCCCTCATCAATCTCAACAGTCTCAACCACATTTCTAAGGACCAAGGGGGGAAATAGCCTATTGCTGAACACTTTATTATTATACATTTAGAAAATAATATCCTCAGATGTATTTAACCCTTCTTAGTTTTATTTCATTCTACCTATAGAAAGCTTCTTTGAACTGCATGTGGAAATAGTCACTTGTAGGAGCACACCAGGTTGTATTTGGTTAGCGGACTCAGCAGGCTCTCTGCACATGGAAAGCTTTGCTCCTTGAGGTCCACTGCTTCTGAAAGTGCCCAGGCTGGAACCCCTTCTACAGAAGGGTCTTCAGTGAGAGAAGGTGGGTTCCCCCCATGTTGGAAGATTCTCCAAATGCAATGAGAAATGTGCCAGTGACATTCATAATTGCTAGTCACTTTCTGGGACCACTGGATAGCCAAGGGAGGGGAATCAGGGCCAGTTTTGTTGAATGGCTATTTGTGAGACCTCTCAGAAGGACCAACACAAGGCATTGACTTTGGGGGAAATTCTGAAGTAATTAGAGTTTAAGAGACCACAGCCCTAAGGTACGACATAGCCCTAGCTTACCCCCAAGAGTACCATTTCTGGCAAATCTGTAAAAAGGATTTGAATAGCCCTCCTGAGGTATATACTGGTCATGTGAAACAAATCAAGAACTAGAATATGACATAGTATATAAAACTACAGGAGATATAATGAGTCCCCAAACAACTCAGTTGTATACAGCCCCTGTTTTAAGGGAGACAGGAAAATCCAACCTATTTCTAGCCAAACGTTAAAGCACGTGTGACTTTATAGCCCACCCTATCACTCACCTTGTATTAACTAATTTAGGACTTAGACATTTATCTGTACAATCCTCTCATTAAAATCAGTTTGTACTTTATTAAACTCAAGTATAAAAGGATTTTAGTTTCTTCTATCACTGTGGTCAAACAAACCTGTAGGATCTCTCTTTGCTTTACATTAATAAAAAGTAGTGCATGTTCCAGTCACTTCCATTAAGGCTCACATATTAAAATATATGCTCCACTTCAAGCCTTCTATTTCACATCTAGTTTAGCATCACCAGTCTTCTGTCAGATTTTACAGTACCTCAAGTCCCAGATTATAATGAAGAAGAGCCCATATGTGGTCATTCCAGCTTCCTTTCTATTCCTCTTCTCCCTCTAGTTAGAACTAACCCAAGACAGAAGAGTTTTTCCTGGATCCATCCAAATATTTTCATTTTTTTGACATTGCCTCTGTGTAGCTCAGCTAGCCTCCAACTCTGGATCCATCTGCCTCCATCTTCCCCAAATCCAGTACCAGGATTATAAGCATGTACTGCCACACCTAGCTTCAAAGAACCTCTTATTGACAGATACCTCCATGGCTGTGCATTAATGAGCTTTTCTTTCTCTGCAACAGAATCTTTTATTATACATATGATCTTATTCAACCCTGATCTGAGAGACCACACTGTGCTCTGGTAGCCCAGCATGAAATAGTCTTTAGTTTACTTCTCATAGTCTAGTGACCCACCGCCTCTTACTTGTTGGCATTCCTTCTTTAGGCATCAGAGCTGATTTATTCTGCTCTTATATATAACTTAAGGTGTTTTCAACCCAGTGTATAGCATTTTTGTAACCTATAGACAGAGTCATCCTAGAGAGAGAAAAGTAGATTGCCACCTCCAGTCATTCCTGGCTAAAAAATCATTAATACAGAGACCTGGTCCTTGGAGTTGCTGTGTGATCTGTTGTAATTTCCTCCATCCTTCCATAGATATTTACTTTATATATAACACATATACATTTCTATTCTTTTGTAATAAAAGACCTTTAAATCATATAAGCTTCAAGCCCCTTCAAATCTAGATTTCCCTCAGAGACAAAGCCATGAGACAGTGTTATGGTAAGATAACCAAATGTCAGTGTCTAAGTTACATTTAAAAGTCATGATTTTCATACAAATATTCATATAAATATAATCATCATGTGTCAAAATTATTTTTGAGTTATCATTGAAGGAACCAGCATGATAGTAATGCTAGATCTAAGAGAATTTGAGAGAGGATAGATTGACACTGAAAAAAAAAATGCTTAGACAAGATTCTCTAGGTTAGAGACAAGACGGATTAGTAATTTTGTGGAAAGGTAGAGAAAACATGGTGGTAAAGGACTCTCACATCTGTCTAGATCCACATAGACATTATCCCGAAGAACAAATCAACACATTAAAATGCCTACATTTGAACATAGAAGGCAGATAAGACATCAAAGAACCTGGCTATAGAATAATGATAAAAATGACACATTGAAGAGGACAGGAAGGACAATTTCAAATTACCTGCACCATCCCTCCATCCACCCCCAGACAGCACAGCAAAGAGATAATGTCCACCTAGGGAAAAAGAGGAAAGAAAGAGTAGACCTTTGCCCAGGAGCCTAATTTTGGGACTATCTTAGTTAAACCGCAGAGGCCAGACACACAGTGCTATTATCCAGGTCGTTACCCACAGAGTCTCTGGACTTGTACCAGTACCCAGAGATATCTAAAAGTTACAGAGAGACAAACACATGTTCTGGCCCACATTACCTGTGCCTAACTACATAGGCCCTGAGATCTTAACAACAGGAAGACCTCAATAGGATTTACAGCCCATTATAAGACTAGCATCTCCTAACATTTCACCAAATAGAATAGCTATGGTGTTGGGAATAACAGAAGACCTGCCTGTGCTTTCTAAGCAGGCTTTCTGCTAAAGGATATTCTAAGATAAAGCCAAAGATAGAATAATACAAAACAAATACCCAATTCTTCAAACAAATCACTAGCAGCTGACCTAAAGAGGTAATGATTCAGTTGACTACAATTCAACATGGTCTAAGACTACTCTTTTAACCTTACAGGTCCTTTGCCTGTATATTACGGTTTCTGGTTTTGTGTTTTTATGGCATTCCCACGTGTCCAAGTGTATCTCTGTGTTTCTCATTCTTCTCCCTTCCCTCTTTTTCTTCTTTTTGTTTGTTTTGTCCTATTTCATTTTTTGTTTTTATTTTACCTTATTTTACTGTATTATTAATTTTTAGATGCCTGTTTGTTTTCTAACAAGAGACAGAAAGGGAGTGGATCTGGATGGAAGAGGAGGTGGGAAGAACTGGGAGGAGTTAGGGAAGGGGAAATTGTAATCAGAGTATATTGTATGAAAAAAATATATTTTCAATAATTACAAAAAGTCTTCTAAAGTCCTGAAGTGAAAATACACAATGAACTAAATGGAAAACACAATGGAGAACATTAACAGCATAGTTAAGCAGAGTTGAAATCAAAGACAGATTATTTGAAAATGGTCAAAGGAGAAAAGACAATAAAAGGGAGTGAAGAACATTGATGAAATCCATGGGACATAGCAAAAAAATAAATGTGTAAGTCACTGGCATTCACGTGCAAGTAGAAAACAAAGACTTAAAAGACTGTCAAATAACAGCATAATGACAGAATTCTTCCAAAGCCAAATAAAGATATGGATTTTCAGGTGCATGTAGATCAAAGGGCTACAATTAGATTCAAAACAAATAAATTTACTTCACAACATAATGTTGTAAAACTCTCAAAGTTCAAAGCAAAGAGATTAATCTGAGTTTTTTTAAAGATCCAAAAAAACTGATTAGACATCTCTCAAGGAGAAGTTAAACAAACAACATACAGAGCATAGCATTCCTATAATCTCAGTGTTCCAGAGGCAGAGGCAGGAGGATCAACACAAGTTCGAGGCCAGCCTGGTCTACATAGGAGACTCCAGGCTACCCTAGCTACATATTGAGACTGTGTCTGAAAAAACGAAATAAAAATAAATAAATAAAAAATGTGCAACAAGTATTTTTAAAATGTTCAGCATCCTTAAGCATCAGAAAAATGATGATATAAACCACAATGAAAACTCCATAATGCTGCTTCCATGAGATCTTCATCCTTGGACTTCAAAGTGATGATGATTCAGGTTTTTTTTGTTTTTTTTTTTTTTTTTTTTTTTTTTGGAGTGAGGTTGAGATCACTCACATTCCTGCAAAAAAATAATCCCTTACGCGTGTTCTAGAAGTATACTCAATAAGCTCATTGATACACACACACACACACACAAACACACACACACACACACACACACACACACACACACACCAATGAGGCAGCACCATACTACAACTAGAATACAATTACCTATTGTCAGAAACACAAAAGATAACATACTAGCAAGGACTTGGAGAAAGGAACATCTGTGAATTGTTACATGCAAAGCAAATTAGTAAATCACTATGAGAAACAATATTCAGTGTAGAACTACTGTGTGATCTAGCAATCCAACTGTGAATATTATCCAAGTCAATTAAATCAGCACACTGAAGAGACATCTGTACTCCCATGGTCATCACAGTGCTACTCAATAAGCAAAGTATTCAACATATGTATCTATCAACTGATAAATGTAGAAAGAAAATATTGAATTTAAAGACAGAAAAAAACTATTCTGTAAGGCCATGTCTCAAGGCCCACCTCACCACCCCCAAAACACTATTCAACAATCAAAAAGAACAAAATTCTGTCATTTGTGGCGATGCAAAAAATTCTAAAGGATACAATATTATGTCAAATAAGCCATGAATAGAGAAAGAAATACCTCCTGACTTCATTTATTCTGGTAGTCATTAGAGAACTGATCTCATAGGAGTAGAGAGTAAAACATCTGTTAGCAGAGGCTTTGAAAGGCATGGGAATGTGAGGATAGTGTGTGTGTGTGTGTGTGTGTGTGTGTGTGTGTGTGTGTGTGTGTGTGTGTTGATAACTAAGAGGAATAAGATTTGGCAAACTTTTACACGGAACTACACTTATACTTAACAGTATTTTATTATATGTTTCAAAACAGCTCTAAGAGAGGATCTTGATAATTGTTTAAAATGATAAATAAGCCAATATTTTTATTTAGTTTTACACAATGTATAGGTATATAAAAGCATCATACTGTCTCCATAAATAAGCATAGGTATTAGGTTAACTAAAACTAAGAATACAGAATGTTAAATATTGATCCAGTTAAAGACACATTCTTCTAGATAATTATATAACCAATGAGCGGTCTTGTTAAATACATACTCTAGTGTCACAGTAAAGAAATATTTATTTATCATTTTCTATTTTAAGATTTTTCTAAGCACCAGTCATTTTTTTACATCACCAAGAATCAGGAACCTGGCTGCTTCTTCTTCTTGCCCATCTGTATTTTATTCAACAAGGAAAAAAATAATCGTAAGCAAAAATAGACCCATTTCAGTCTTGTAAGTATGTAGAGTTTTAGATTTTCTCTTTCCCAATTATGTCTATGAATAAGCTAACAATAGACAATAGATTGATAAGGAATTTTGTGGGATATGTGATCACACTGTGGACCCCAAGTTTGCATTTGCGTTAATCAAATAAAATCAACCTTGGGTCAAGAGGCAGAGCCAGCAACTAACTGACAGAAAGTAAACATAGAGAGTCAAAGTAAGTCCAGAAAATGAATATAGAGATGCACAGGAAGTAGTAGGGAGTGACTTTGAATGTGGCAGTCCTTTTTGGTTTGGAGTCACAGAGATATGCCCTCTTTCTGAGATGCTGGCGAAAAGGAAATTCTTCAACCTGTCTGAGCTAGCAGGTTTTCACCTCAGCCTCTCATATCCAAGTCTTTATTGGTAAATTAATGAAGACTATTGGGGTCCAGCCCCTCGACAGCTTTCTCCCAGAGTTCCAGAAGAAATACTATCAGCAGTAGATTAATTAATCTGAGGGATACTCGAATAAATTTACGAACACAAAACTCTTTAACCCATTCATTTTATTTTTCTGAGTTCCATTCTCTCTCTACATAGCTTCTATTCTGCTCTCTTATTTAGCTCATTTCTTGCCTGATTTCTCTCTACATTTTCTGCTGTACCCTCTAAGTGTTATCTTAATTCCTTCATCTAGTTCTGCCCCATCTAACTTCTCATCCATCTAGTTCTTTCCCATCTTAGCTCCTCTCCCATTTCCTTCTTTCTCATCTTGTACTTCCTCATCTTGTTCTTCCCCACCTGGCTCTTCCTCATCTTCCATCTCATTCTTCTAGTTCTCTCTTCTAATCTTCCAATCTAGTCATCTCTAAATCGCTGAGGTTTAGAGTTATATACTCATGCAATAGCGATGCTCTGGCTAAGGCAAAGTCCAGGCTTGAATTCCCTCAAGGTCAAAAGGAGGGGCAATAAGATCCACACAAAAGAGCAGTAATTGTCAGCCATGGTCTGCAACCCAAAAGGGAAGTGGCTAATGGGGAATGAATCAACTAAGGGCTAAATTCGGTTAATATCTAAGCAAAGGGGATTTTATGTGCTTAAACCATATTCTTAGAAGTGATTAGGTAAAGTGTTAGGAGTCTATCAGTGACAAGTGAAAATAAAACTGCCTTATTTTCCCTTGGCCCCTTATCTGTCCAAGCTGTCTTGGCTGCCACCATTTTCTAGCAGGGCAGGAGAGTGCACTCAGTGGCTAGGTGAACTGAGTCACAGCTTGATGTACCTGATACGTAAAAACCCTTTAGTTCTGAGTTAATTGATGTAGAGCAGAGATAGCATTTGGAAGAAAGAAGGTTAAGTTTAATTAGCACATTCACCAGACCTTCTCAAACAGATAGTCTGGATGCTTAAGTATGTTCTTAGACAGTCTGGGAAGAATATCAGATAAGATACTTTCATCTGGAGAAGGTCCTGGCTGGATGTTGCTAATGAAGATAATTACAGAAAGGCCTGAAATTAGGGGTCTTGACTGTGACTGCTGTTAGCACAGTTGGAAGAAGGTTGTCCAAATATTCCAATAGTAATGGGGAAATTTTGCCCAATGAATGATCAAACACACTGTTCTTAGGAATGGAAAAGCTGCAATAGCACACAAGAAATTCATAGAAGGAAATGGCTAGTATTCAAAAGCCAATATCACCAAGACTCCTTAATCCCTGGCTTTACCCTCTGGAAATGCCCTTGGCTTCTTCCAGGTATAGCTTTGTCATAGTCAGCTGAATTTCTACTTCATATTTCTGCAACTCCCAGCAGTGAACAGAACGATAAAGATTTAGTTACATTTAGTGGCAGTGGCAGGAGGCAGATACAGGGAGATACAGAAGTCCCACCAGGCTGCTGCCTGACAAGCGGGCCAGTAACTATGGAGCCTTTGTTTCTGGCTTAAACAGCAATAGATTCTGGTGTAACCACAGTGCCTGTGATAAAGCAACAAAGGAATAAACACAATTTTATTGAGTACCTAAACACCAGAGCCACACACATTCTGTGTGAGACTCTAGCATGAACAAGATGACTGAACCTTATATTCACTTAAAACGGGAATGGAGACTTTGAGCTTCTGGGAAAAGAGGAATGGTACAGGATGTGCAAAGTTGACAGGAGGTCAGAAAGTGCTGTCCCATCACGAACGTGAAATCTTCCAGGGAAATCACTATGTTAACCTTTCTGTCTCTGAACCAGTGTCAGCCCCTAAACAAGAGGACACCACACAGAAGTTCTTCTCATCTGCTGGCGGATTATTCACAAACAGAGACATAAATATATAGTTATAAATGTCTTTAACCAAAAGGGCAGCATCTAGATATCCATCAACGGGTAAAAATAAGAAAAATGTGATATACATGGATCACTGAATTTTGTTCAACCACAAGTAAATGAAAATTTCAGGAAAACAAATGGATCTGGAAGTTATTAAGTGAGGTAGCTCAGATTTTATAAAAAAAAAAAACAGATATTGCATGTTCTGTCTCATGAGTCCTAGCTTCTACTACATACATCCACACATACATACATCCACACATACATACATCCACACATACATACATTATTATGTGTGTATATTTATGTGGAATGAGTGTGGATATAGGACAAGAAACTAGAAACTGTAAGATGACAAGGGAAAAGAGATTGTAAGAAAAGGGTATAGGGCAGGTGGCAAGATGTGACATTAAAGTGGAAAGGGGAATAGTAGACAGAAGGATACAAGCAGGCAAGAGGGGAAATAGGAGAGGAGAGATGTGAAGAGGATTAACCAAAGCAAAGCGTGGAAATACTATTGCTCTGGTGGTAATTTTTTTAATTTAATTTGTTAAGTTATTTATTTTTATTTTATGTGTATTGGTGTTTGCCTGCATATCTGTGTGATGGTGTCAGATCTTGGAATTACAGACAGTTGTTAGCTGCCATGTGGGTGCTGGAAATTGAACCCAGGTCCTCTGGAAGAGTAGTCAGTGCTCTTAGCCACTGGGCCATCTCTCCAGCCCCTCTGGTGGTAATTTTAAAAATAAACTTTTAAAAATCAGGGCAACCTCTCTGAGAAATTCCTGTGGTTGTAGGACTCTGCAACTTATGTGACCAGGCACCTCCATGTCAAAAAAAATGCATTTTTGGGTGGGATATTTTGAAAATCTATGTGTGTGTAGGGGAAAAATAATATTGTCAAATGTTTATAATTAGAACACACCCTTCTACCAAAAAAATAGTGAAAAAAAAGAGAGTTTATGATCATGTATACTTTGCATGTAAGTGAGCTACCCAGAGAATGAGTACTACTTCAGAGATGACCCTGAATTCTCACTTTTATGGAAACTTCAACAAAGAGACAAATTTCAGAGAAATGATAAGACAAGGGTGGACTTTGAGTCTGTTGAGGAAGCAAACCACTGGCAGGTGAAGGTTGGTCAGGAAAGTTGCTGCTATGAACACTCTCCTGGTGTCTGCTCAGGCCTGAGGGTCTGAAGCTGTCTTCATACAGCTGCTGTCCTTCAGTGGGAAGTGTGGCAGGACACCATTTGTCTTGATAAATCCATGTTCTCCAGGTAAATAGAGGGAGGGTGAAGAGCTTCCTGTATCTATTTCTTAAATGTCTTCAGCTCAACAATTTTGCATGTTCTTATCTCCAAGCCATGACGTGAAGCAAAGTTTATTTACAAAAAGAAAGAGTAGAGAGACACAGGCAAGTTTTAGCTCTTTATTACTCAGACAAAATGCAGGAAGACATTATGGTAGTTTGTGGCTTTTTGCTTATTTGTTTTCCATAATATCCATGTCTGGAAATGGTTTTTAATGTAGGTCTGTTGGGCTAAAATAGTGCATGTTCTTAAGACCATTCATCTTCCCCATCTTTCCTCCACAAGCACTCACAGAAATTCTGCTGCATTAAGCAGTGTAGTGAGCATGGGGTTCAGAAACATCAGGAGGTGGACCTTTCTGTACATACTTTTGCATGCAATCATCTCAGGTTTGTAAAACGTTGAGGAAAAAAGAACCAAATGTGTTTTTTTTCACTTATGTATACAAAATGCTGTCTTAGGTTAAAACAAGTCAGTTCTCACAATCACTGCTGTTTATCATTTTTATCTCATTTCTTCCCTCCATCTGTAAGTGCCAGACGTTGTGAAAATGGATTGATGTGGGGTCATTTATTCTTACTTGAACAGGGTGACTGAAGTTGCAGGGTTTTTAGTTGCTTAGGAAAGTGGATCACATATTTGGAAAGCATAACTCTTAGCAATGTGAGCGTCACAGAGCTCTTGGTGAAGCACAAATGCAGTTTAAATTGATTTTCTAAACCACTTTTATCACTGCCTTTCTTGAGTGTGGCAACAAAAGTTGAGGATTTCTTTTTACAGGGCAGAAAACATTTAGGTTCTCTGCAAATCTGTTGCATTAATTCACGATTACAAGTATGGTTACATTTCTATGGGAACTAATAAAATGAAAAAATGGAAAAAAATAGCATCATGTATGCCAATGTTTGTTTTTAATTCTCCAAGTGTTAAAATTCAAGGTTTGACCAGTGAGGGGAAAAATCAGTGTCAAACTCCACACATTTTTTATGCCGTATTTATGTAGCAAGGTCAAACAAACAGGGGGAAAAAAAAATCTCATCTTCAATTTTCTCTACCCTTAGGTAATAATACATGGAGAACTCATTTACTCTGATTGATCTTTCTGGGCATAGGAGACCTCTGTAGCTTAAATCCCATCTGGACACCATCTTTTTTTTTTCTTATAAAATACTAACAGACCATGGTTCTGGTTCCCCCTCCCGCTCTTCTTCTCTCACTCTTCTCTCCCCCCTCCCTCCTCCAAAGAGCAAATGAAATATGAACTGCTACTATATTTTCCTGCCCTTTGAAAACCATTTATTAATTTTTTTTAATATGGAGAGATGAGCTAAAGCCTGTTTGCTTTCTAACTAGGAGCATTTAGTCTTGTTTTGAATATACATGGCTTACCATGGGCAAATTGCATTTGTGCAGGGGAAAAAAATGTTTTGACAAATGTACTAATCACTGAGATTTTTACATATCATTAGACGTACCACTTTTAAAATTGCATGGAGACCTTCATAAACACACTGAAAGGAAGAGAACATCAAAGCCAGAACAAAAAGTGTGAGGTATCCAAAATCCCTTGGCTTTGGTTTGAAAGGAAGAGTTTAAATTTAGGAAGGAAACAAACCATTTTTAAAAAAAAAATTCAGCAGTAGACAAGGTTCCCCAGTCTTACAATCTCTGCCTGGCCCATTTGCCAGTATATCATGTACCTTAGCAAAATTGCTGAACCTTTTATTCTCCAAAAATGAAGGAAAAATTGCTTCCACCTGCCTGTCTAACCTCCGGTGATTTGAAGCCAAATGTTAGAACTTGCTAAAAGCTTGGTGTACATGGACTTCGGGGGCAAACTCTGGGATAAATTCAAATATTATTTACTCTTGTTAAAAGAAAGTAATAACTTCAAAGGCGTATTGTCCAGATGTTAACGCTGCTAATTACTGTTCACTTAGCACTGATGAGGTTCTGACCCTGAATTGGACATGATACATTGCATTGTTCTAACACCTCCTTATCTGAAAAATGATATTTGAAAATATCTTTCAAAACAGTCTGAAAATGTGTTAACTCAAAAGTACTAACACAGACAAGATAAAGCTGGTTCTCTGTTTTTTAATGCTGTTCTAAACTCTGAAATCCACAGCAAATGTATCGTTCATTGCTAATTAAAAAGTTATCTTTGTAAAAGAAATGATGTGGTAACTGTTTTCAGCAATTCTAACTTGAAAATTGTACTTACAGATATACATAGACATTGTGGCTTCATTGTTGAAGCTTAGTCTAGCAGGCAATAGTTCAAGAGTCTGCCTGTACTCTTGCATAAGCACTAATCAGTTCTGGAGTTCTGGAGCCTGCCTGCGCTCCTGCATAAGCTCTAACCAGTTCTGTATCTCACTTCCAGCATTATTCTGTAAGGATTTAAGCTAAACTGGGGTTTCCAAATGACTTTTCGGGACACATGAATAAGTATTTTCCTTCCATAGAAAATAAAAGGAGACAATGGAGAAATGTTCCAAAGACAAATCAGTAAAGCCCCATATACCCTCACTCCTGTCTTGAAGCCTCACAATGTATTTTAGCATCTTAACAATACCATGTACTTTTAGAGTTTAATTTTATTTAGAAGTTTAACTGTATCTCAGCCTCCTCCCCATAAAACACCAATGAGAACAATTTTTTTCCAAGAATGTCTACTAATATAGAACACACTCAGCAACGGGGTATGAAAATGCTGCCAGATGATAAACACAAGACACAAGTAATGTTCTTCCTTTGTTGGACACATCCATACTAGAACATAGGAAAGTACTTTGAGTTCAGTGAGCTTTGATATCATGAATTATTTCTTCATATTTGATTCTAGTGGTAATAGGTTTTAACATATACTTTACTCCCTTTTCTCTCCTGGCCGAATATAAAATTATGGCAAATGCAGCTTTAACAGGAAGGACTAAAAGTCACCTTGACATACAAAGTGATTTGGATGCCAGCCCTATGCAGTAGGAATGTCTAGGAATACTCACCCAACTGTTATTTTTCCTTTTGCTTTCTCAAAAATGCTCTGGGCTTTTTTCTTTTTTCTTTGTTGAGACTACTGTCCACACAGGAAGGCAAATAAAAAGCTGTTCTAGACTTTAATGTGAGCCAAAAATGTTTATGACATACTTGCTGAGTGATATTTTTCTTTTTTTCCCAAGGAGGAAAAACTAGACTGAGGGAGGCTCATTAGCAAAGCAAGAAAAAGGAAAAAATAAGAATTCACTTATGGACTCAGGATTAAGTAAGAGTGGAGACTCAGAGCCTAGGTCATCTTGAGTGTGGACCACCCATTGCTCCATCCAGGCATTTCCACCAAACACATGGGGAACTGTTTTAGAAGGATGTAGACATGGATGGGCATGTGGTCTCTATAGTGCTTACTTTTCTCCTTACTGTGACCAAATACCTGACAAGAAGCAATTTAAGAAAAAAAAATAGTTCATTTTGGTTTATAGAAAGACATAGTCCATCCTGATGGGCAGGGCATCACAGCAGAAGCAGGAGGGTGGCTGGCTGGTCACATGGTCAGATAGCCACATTGAAAGTCAAGAAACAGAGAGTGACAAGGAAGTGGAACCAGATTATAAAACCTCAAGCCTGCCCCCAGTGATCTATTTCTTCCATCAAGGCTCCATCTCTGAGATGTTCCACAAATTTCTCAAATAACACCCCAACAGGGAAGCAGGTGCTCAGACACATGACCGTCTGGGAGATGCTTCACATTCAAAACACACGCCTCTGAGTGAGAGAGCAGAGAGCCACCTGAGACTTCTTCTCACATCTCCTAGAGCAGTGGTCAGCCTCACCCTCACCACTGTGTGATGTGGGCTCATGAGCTTCCCATGACGTTCTTTTCACTGAAAATCACCAACCCTGATATAATCATAAATATCCAGAAATCTAAGGGTCCTTCTAACATCATCACTTACAGTCTAGAAGTATATTATGTAATTAAAGTTTTGAAGGACTACATGCTGTTGTGAATATATTGAGAAATATTTTCTCTCATTTTATAATGTGCACCAGTATAAATGTAACATATATATGGGACAAATTGAAGGGATCTTACTAAGACAGAACAAATAAAAGCTTTATTGGAAAATAAATCATCCTCAAGTTGGAATCAATCTCTTGGATGTTTTTCATGGTTCTAACTTGATTATTTTTGTTTGATTATTATTTTTATTTTACTGCTGATCTGTTTTATAACTCCATAGGGGTAGAAGTTACCTTGTAGAATTTTGTCCAATAAGAATGAAAATAATTTCTTTCCAATGTAAAAATATACTAAATGTTATAGATTATGACCCTGGTAGACATCTGTGGCAGGGTCCTATGCTGTTCCCTTTAGGGGAGGGGGTGAAAAGGCACAGAGTCAATGACAGAGACTCTGGGAGGATGTTGAAACAACAATCTCAGTTTATGCAGGAAGAGGCAAGCCTTATATACCCTCCACCCTGCCCTGGGGGAAAGTCTGATGAATATGCATCTGCTAGTGTGACATGGCTGCCTCCTCATTGGTCCAGGTCATCTCTAGATCATGTCCTCAGGTGCTGTTGCTAAGGACCTTAGGCAGACCCAGGTTGGCTCTCAGAAAGTATCTTATTACTGGTTTGGGCTGGCTATCCCTTAGGCCTATTAGGGATAAGTCATCCCACAGACATTAACTAGTTTTATCTCTAACTCAGCAATGTTATCTTTCTATTGATGTGAACATAGTCTTGAATTAGTTTTGATATATTACTGATTCCTTCATTAGTTACTTAGTTAAATAATATCTTGACCTTATTCATGTAATGCTTACAATACAACAGAGTCATGACTCACCAGTAAGAAATTATACTTCAGCAGGATCATTTTCCTATACTACTTTCCCACAGTAGTTTTATATAAAGGAGAGCACATTAGAGTGATGTATATCAATGTGAAAAGACAAGTTACACTGTCAACCTTCTTGTCTCAGGACTAGAAGAAAGGATATCTTTTCTCTGCCAGGAAGATGTATTCCATCATTCCACAATTAGTCTGTCTTAGACTGTGGCTAGCTTCATGGACATGAAGTCAGCATGGTTATACAGGGTCTCTCACTTAGCCTAGTGCTTTCCAGATACATCTTGACACTCTTATATGATATACTTGGATTTGTCTTTTTAAGTGAAGTAACATAAAACAGTGCAGCATTGTTATGGAGTTAGAACCTTGATTTATATTAATACATGTTCTTATCACCTCCCTACATCTGCAAGAGAAAAAAAAGCCTCCTACCTTGTTGCTGGATCTTAACAGCTCCCTCAGGGGAGGAAGCAAGAAAGTGCAGTGTCAACAACACAGACACTAGGAGTCAGGTGAAGGCAAACAGCAGACTCATTCATTCAATAACAGGGAAGGCCTTCTATACACTCCTCCAGTATCCAAGCTGTGTCCCAATCTGTAAGCATTGTATGGTCATATCTCATTAGCTGGCCATGATCAGGAACTCTGACAGTGCCTGCTGCTAGGTCCTCAGGCAGACTCCAGGTTGGCTCATAAGGAAGTATGTATGTGCATGCCTTGGAAGCTGGTTTGAGCCAATTTCCTCGACCCTACACTGCCTCTTCTCCATTGCCACATCTACCAGCAGCAAGCACCTGGGCAAGAAGATAGGAGGAATCAGGGTGGGTTTCAGATGCCTCAGATGAATTCTGTATTTTCATCTTAATGATATTTGTTTTTAGAACAAAATGCACCACAATGTAAGTGCATACAGTGATTTAAAGATCCTATAATAGTTACTGATAGTTACAGTGACCACACAGAATATGATCAGTCTTAGTTAATCTATAGAAACTGCTAAGATACTCTCTTTGCATAGAATTTGCAGACAGGAGACGAAATAAAACATCTTCATTATTTCATTTAAGCCCAAACATATGGAAGTCAAAGTGGGGTGTACCTTAAATGTATTTTTAATGTTATAAATTTTTGTTTCTAGATAAATTTAAACATTGAAATGTTTTAAATATTGTTTACTAATATTTGAGTATCATATGATAAAATTATCTTTACACAAAGAAACTTTTGTCTTTGGGGCACTGCAGGAGACACACAAAACAAGAACTACTCTGCCAGTCATGTTGCAAGGAAAAGGGTAGAACAAATAAGAAATCATAATCCCATGTACTCAAAAAGCTAAAGGAGATGAGGATGCTATATAGTTTACAGGTGCTAGAGCATATTAATGCTCTATTGAAAACCCTGCCATCATGAATTCCCTTAGTATCATTACTACATAGATGTGTTAAGTGTTTGTGTATATCACACTGTGTTCCTTACTGGCAAGCTCAGTTTGAATGCATTTAACCCTTAGGTAAAGGCTACACATTACTTTTGATATATTACAAACCTAGTGTTCACACAGTCCTATCAAGTTCTTGCCCTGTTGGATTCCAACTAAAAAAAATATATAACTGCCAAGTAAGGTAAAATGCCAATGAAATTCCTGAACTGCCTAACATGGCTGGCTGGGAACTTGATAGTGATGAACACATTCCTTTCTGCACCCGTCTTGGGGAGTTTTGCACTGAGAGGAAGACTGAAGTTCACCATGGGTCATCAAGCAGGAGAGATTTTATTAGAGCTTTGAGAGTGGTCTGAAATATTCTGCCATCACTTTTCTAGCCTTGTAGAAAAGAGGACTGCAGATCTCATAGCTAATATTCAAACTGAGATTGGACCACATAGATGGGAGAAATCAACTTGACATCAAAGGTTTTCCATTCTCCCACACTTGCTCTTCCTACTGCAATCTCAATCCCACAGGTGATTTTTTTATTGTTGTTGTTGTTGTTGTTGTTCAGTTTCTGGAATAAGAAAAAAAAATGTTTTTACACATTGCCTGCACCTCAGCCACCTGTGATAGAGGAACCTGTACATCCAGCTATGATTCATCATGTCAAAGATGTAGACAAGCCCATAAACAAGTTCACAAAAATGAATAATTTATATGTCCTTTGAAATACTATGGTATGAACTATTTCTGTCTTATTGGAAACTAAAGATCTTTTCAAATCTTTGCATCAATAATGTTTTTCTGAACACTGAGTACTTTCCAGAGATAATTTCTAAGAAAAGCAGAGATTGTTAAATTAAAATAGTACCAAATAGCCATTAATGTAGAAGATAATCATAAAAGATATGTTTTTAAAAAGGGGGTCACTTTTATTAGCATTGGTTGAAGCAGAAACAATATTTATCATTATGTAGTAGTAACCCCAGTGTCCAGGGAACATGCAATTGCATATAACATTATGCTGCAAAGCCAAGCAAATCAAACCCTGTTTTGTAACTTTTCAAATGTGCTGCTTAAAAGCTGTGTGATTTGAAATGAGTAACCTTTCAAACACCCCTGTTTGCCTCTAAGATAGATGACATCTGAATACCACCCTCCACCCAGCTATAAGAAGCTAAAATAAAATTACATGTGTCAAAATGCTTTGCAAGACACAGACATGCAAATGTAAGGATGTTTTCTTTTATAGGCATAGGGTGCTGAAAAAGCACTCAAAGGCTTTTTTGATTTGTTCAAGCAGCTTCTATCTACCCATGGGGATTAATTATAGACCTCCTCTCTTTCCAAAATATTCACTGATTTATTTTGATAGATTTTAAAAGAACTGAAACACAGTAAACTGATCAAAATCCCCCCCTCAAAGTGATCAAAGCTGTCTTTGGATTCTCTTGTGTCAAAATCACAGATGTGTTTTTGATACAAGTACTGAGTGAGATAAATTCCTGTGACTGGTGAGAAACAGTATCATTCTTTTTAAAGACATCAGAGTACATAGCTCTATCAGTGTTTTAAAATCGTATCATACTGCATTTAGGATCAAAAGCACTACCTCTGTATCTCAATATCTTCCTGTCAGGGAACAGGTAATAGTAACAATAATCAGAACAGATAGCTAGTATCATTGATTACTTACAGCCCTAGCTGCATGCATTATCTCAATTAATCTTTGCAAAAATGATATGATGTTTGAGCTGTGGTTATTTCCACTGCATTAGTGGCAGAACTAAGGCAAAGAGAAGCTAAGTAGTCAACCCAAGATCACATCAGTGTTTGAGAAAAGTTTAAACCTTGGAAAGTCAGCTTAGCTTTGGCCACACACACTACTTGTACTGCATGCAAGGGCAAGTGACCATGAAATGACTTCCACTATTGCTATTATTTGGGTGGCTATCAGTTTTCATGAATAATGCTGAACAGTTCAATTATGTAATTGTTTGGATGGACATTTGTGACGTTGCTCTTAAAGCTCATCTGTTACAAAACAAAGAAATTAAGGTTCCCAAAAGGTAAAACATTCGTTCAAGATCACAGATTAGGTATCAAAAACAGGTTAGCTGAGATTAGTGTAACTTTGTTAGAACCCTACACCCTACACCCATTGAAGGTTGGAATGTCAGTGTGCTAAATCAGCATGATCCTTTTTACGTGGCAGTCATGATGGTCTTCATTACCGGTTGTGTCTCCTGACTCTAACTTACACCTTCTTTGTAGCTCTAGATAATGAGATTTCAGACACTCCCTTCCCTCCCCTCTGATTTTACAAAGTTACACCACAGAGATCCAGAAATCACACTATGGTGCTACTTAACTGTCTTATGGAAATCATCCAAATGAATTCAACTGACAGACATCATTTTCAGTTCCACAAGTCTCTGTGTGTGTATACATATATGCATATATTCAAATGTTAGAACTGGAGTGGATTAATGTCTTTACTCATAAACTAATTTTACACATTGTCACACAATGTTATTATATAACATATAACCAGTTGTCTCTTATGAGAGAAATTAGGACAATTAATGCTAGGGTGCTAACTAGAGGACCTTGTTCATCAAGATAAATGCATTTTCCATTCTCGAAATGTTCTGTCAAAATTGAAAAGAAACACTTAGAAATAAGACTTAAAAAATCTTATGTGAATATTATCTATTAGGTTGGGAAATCAGGAAGGCAGAATCTTACATTTGCATGCTTTCACACTGTGGAGCTAACTGCTACAAAAAGACTAAAAGAGGCAGAACCCTCACCATCATGGTTCTATGGAGAAACAACACTCATGACAGTATGCCTTATATAGAGAGTGAGAATCCTACCCTATAAATAGTAAATTTGTGAGTAGGAGGCTCTGGAAAGGGAGAAATGTTAAGCAAATATCTATACCCCCAATTAATTTTATTATTATTATTATTATTATTATTATTATTATTATTATTATTATTTCTTTACTTTTGAGATTTGACTTAGTTAGGGTAACTATTGCTATAATGAAACACCATGACCAAAGCAACTTGGGGAGGAAAGGGTTTATTTGGATTGCACTTCCATATCACGGTTTATCATTGAAGGAAATCAGGACAGAAGCTCAAACAGGGCAGAAACTTGAAGGCAGGAGGAGATGCAGAGGCCATGGAGGGTTGCTGCTTACTGGCTTGCTCTTCATGGCTTGCTCAGCCTGCTTACTTACAGAACCCAGGACCCTGTGATGGCACCACCCACAATGGACTGGGCCCTCACATCAATCACTAATTAAGAAATGTCAGGTCTTATGTAAGGAATTGCTCAACATCCCTAATCATCAGGGAAATGCAAATCAAAACAACTCTGAGATACCACCTTACGCCTGTCAGAATGGCTAAGATCAAAAACACTGAAGACACCTTATGCTGGAGAGGATGTGGAGCTAGGGGAACTCTCCTCCACTGCTGGTGGGAATGCAAGCTTGTACAACCACTTTGGAAATCAATATGGCGATTTCTTAGAAAATTGGGAATCCATCTCCCCCAAGATCCAGCTATACCACTCTTGGGCATATACCCAAGGAATGCTCAACCACACCACAAGAGCACTTGTTCAGCTATGTTCATATCAGCATTGTTTGTAATAGCCAGAACATGGAAACAACCTAGATGCCCTTCAACTGAAGAATGGATAAACAAAATGTGGTACATATACACAATGGAATACTACTCAGCAGAGAAAAACAATGACATCATGAGGTTTGCAGACAAATGGATGGATCTAGAAAAAATCATCCTGAGTGAGGTATCCCAGACTCAGAAAGACAAACATGGTATGTACTCACTCATAACAGGATACTAGATGTGGAACAAGGATGACTGGACTGCTACTCACATCACCAGGCAGGCTACCTGGAAAACAGGACCCCAAGAAAGACACAGGGATCGCCCAATGACAGAGAAATGGAATGAGATCTACATGAACAGCCTGGACATGAGTGGGGGTAGTGAAGGGCGAGGGTCGAGGGAAAGAGAGCTTGGGTGAGTGGGAGATCCCAGCTGGATCAACAACAGAGAGGGAGAACAAGGAATAGGAGACCATGGTAAATGAAGACCACATGAGAATAGGAAGAAACAAAGTGCTAGAGAGGCCCACAGAAATCCACAAAGATACCCCCACAACAGACTGCTGGCAATGGTCGAGAGACAGTCCGAACTGACCTACTCTGGTGATGGGATGGCCAAACACCCTAATTGTCGTGCTAGAAACCTCATCCAACTACTGAGGGATCTGGATGCAGAGATCCATGACTAGGCCCCAGGTGGATCTCTGGGAGTCCAATTAGCGAGAATGAGGAGGGTTTATATGAGTGAGAATTGTTGAGACCAAGGTCGGATAAAGCACAGAGACAAATAGCCAAACAAACGGAAACACATGAAATATGAACCAATGGCTGAGGGGTCACCAACTGGATCAGGCCCTCTGAGTGGGTGAGACAGTTGATTGGCCTGATCTGTTTGGGAGGCATCCAGGCACTGGCACCGGGTCCGGTGCTCATTGCATGAGTCGGCTGTTTGAAACCTGGGGCCTATGCAGGGTCCCTTGGCTCGGCCTGGGAGGAGGGGACTTGGACCTACCTGGACTGAGTCCACCAGGTTGATCTCAGTCTGTGGGGAAGGCTTTGCCCTGGAGGATATTGGAATGGGGGGCAGGCTGGGGGGAAGGTGAGGGGGGCGGGAGGGGGGAGAACAAGGGAATCTGTGGCTGATATGTAGAACTGAATTGTATTGCAAAATAAAAATTTTAAAAAAAAATAAAAATAAATAAAATAAAATAAAATAAAAAGAAATGTCAGGTCTTATAGAGACATTTACTCAACTGAAATACCTTCTTCTCTGATAACTCTAGCTTGTGTCAAGTTTTCACTGTCATAAAACTAGCCAGCAGAAGATTATAATATAATGGCATCATTTTCACCCTATACCACCTCTTCTTCTCTCTCAAATTTATGGCCTCTTTTTTCAATTGGTGTGTGTGTGTGTGTGTGTGTGTGTGTGTGTGTGTGTGTGTGTCCTGAATCTCTTCTCTTCCTGAGGACTAACTTTCACAGTTAAGAGAAAGTGTCATGTGAGCTTCCAAAGGAGGGAAGAACCAACAGTCCTATGACACCTATGAGTCAAAGCAATGACCAACATGGCACAATAAACCTAAGGATGCTATAGTGGAACATACCTTTGGCAGTAGATAGCAGCTCTCTAGTTGGACCCAAGCTATCTTTTAAAGCCAAAAGATTCTCTATGGCCTCAGTAAACAAGTAGAGAAAGTAAAGACCAGATACCACAAGAAGTTGACACATCTCAATAGCAAGAATCTACAATGCTAGGCTAAGCAAACACATTCACTATGATGGAAAGATTGTTTTTGTCTTAGGGCCTGACAATATCTGTTGGCAAAAACATAACAGTAACAATAGCTCTGTACTCAGTTTTCATTTTTTCATAGCTCTGTCTATCAGAGCCTGAAATTGTCACTTTCTTTGGCTAACCGCTAAATCTCAAGCAATAAAGAAGCTGGTTATTGTTTTAATTGTGCTAACAAGAGAAGGCATATGAGGAAAAAATTCATGTTTCACTCTACTTGCCTTCCATTTGTGGACCTGCCATTCTGATTTATTTGAGACTTATGCCACTCCAGCCTCAGAGCTAAATTATATAGTCAGTTTTCAGCTTCAACAAATCCTCTCTGGGTCCTGCTGTGCTTCTCTAATGGCAAGGACTGGTGCCTTCCATCTGGGAGGGAAGCATGCCTTGCATGTGAACTACCACAGAGCAGAAAGGGTACTAGCAGGAAGAAACTGGAGTTTAATAATTCCTTCCCTTTCCGGTGTACGCTTGTTTTTGTTTCTTGTAAACACTTAGGAATGGAAATCAGAAAGTGCTTTAGAAAGAGATGTATTTCTTAAACTATGGTATTGGAAAAGTGAATATTTGTTTTGTAGGCAAATAGTTGGGAGTGGAATTTAATTGCTTCATACAGATTCAGCAACAGGCTCTAAGATCTGGTCTGATATAGCTTGTGTATAACCCTTGGGAAACAGTAGGTTTCTTGAGCTGCTGAATGACACAACACCCTTTGCCCTCTTGTTCTATGTCCATTTAGCCTGATATAGAACAAGTTCATCCTAGCTATGGGAGAGTACACTGAGAATACATAAGAATTTCAATTGCATCTCAAATTAAAATAGGGGAAGAAGTCAAAACTCCCACTGTGGGTGGAGAACTGAATTATTATCCTTTACATTGGCCTAAAGGTAGAACTATATTCTCCTTATACTCTATTTCTCCAAAATTGGATTTAATCTTTCTTCCACTGGGCAGAGTAACAAAAACAATAATAACTCACAGCCACCTACAGATGGAATCGTCTTTGCAAATGTCTGCTAAGAGCAAGAGAGACAAACCTGGAGTTCACACTAAAGACACAGACCTCAGAAAACATAAATCTTACCTTACGGCTGTTCCGTGTGAGAATGGATACTTCCTTACCAGCAGCAATTTGATTTTGCTTGTAGTTTATGAGATTTAAATTAAATTAAAACTACTGGGAAAGTAGTTTTTACAATAGTATATTCAAGCTATTTTCTTCTCATAAAAGAGCACTTCTTCTTCTTCTTCTTTCTTCTCCTTCTTCTTCTTCTTCTTCTTCTTCTTCTTCTTCTTCTTCTTCTTCTTCTTCTTCTTCTTCTTCTTCTTCTTCTAATGTAGTGAGTTGTCAGTTATGTCAGTTGCTATATTCTTAGTAAGAAGAGAAGAAAGAAATCCACGTCTGAGTTCTGTGTCAGACATTTGCAATGTCACTTCACCCGGATACAGAAATTCCATCTTCCAATCCTATGAACAGGCCACACTAGGAACACAAAGCAGCACCTTTCTTGTTAGTGTCTCTGCTCTTTGTTTGTTTTTAGTTAAAAGGCTATTTTCATTAAAGAGTTATCATCAAAGGAAATAAAAATAACTTCTATTGGTTCAAATGTAATTAGTTCAGTTCAGCATTCACAGACCAACATGGTAAAGTAGAACCAACTTTTAGCAGTGTCCTACTAAGGGCTAAACACAGAACTAAACATAATCCTGGTTGTAAATTATACACAACTTCATTAATATGAGAAATAGAAGGAACTATAACATGGTAGATTGTAGCAGACTTTCTTTTGGGCCATCAACAAGCTCCCAAATCATGACACAGAGACTTATTATTAGTTATAAATGCTCAGCCTTATTTTATGCTTGTCCCACTAGCTTTTATAACTTAACTTAACCTGTTTCTCTTCATCTATGCTTTGCCTGAGGATTTTACCTTTCTTTCATTCTGTATGTCCTACTCCATGTCTTGATGACTGTTGGCTGCCTGGCTGGCTGACCCTGGGTCCCTCCTTCTCTTTCTCCCTCATTCTCTTCTCTCTCTCTCTCTCTCTCTCTCTCTCTCTCTCTCTCTCTCTCTCTCTCTCTCTCTCTCTCTCTCTCTCTCTCTCTCCTAGATTCCTCTTCCTATTTATTTTCTCTGCTTGCCAGCACCACCTATTCCTCTACTACCTAGCTATTGGTGGTTTAGCTTGTTATTAGACCAATCAGGTGCCTTAGGCTGGCAAGGTGAAAGAGCAAAACATCTTTACATCATTGAACAAATGCAGCATAAACTAATATAACACATTTTTACGTCATTGAACAAATGCAGCATAAACAAATGTAACACCTCTTTGCCTAGTTAAACAAATATTCCAGAACAATGGATTCTTCATGACAGAATTCCAGAGGCAATGCTGGCACCCAATGCAACAACTACTATTGATAAAATCAACATGTCAACTCCACGCTCTGCTAAAGACACAGACCAACTTATTAGAGAACTGGACACAGGTTTGAACAAGAAAAAATGTTTCGCCGAGTGGTGGTGGCGCACGCCTTTAATCCCAGCACTCGGGAGGCAGAGCCAGGCGAATCTCTGTGAGTTCGAGGCCAGCCTGGACTACCAAGTGAGTCCCAGGAAAGACACAAAGCTACACAGAGAAACCCTGTCTCAAAAAACCAAAAAAGAAAAAAGAAAAAATGTTTCACATTTTATGGCAGATGAAAGAAATAATGAGCATACCTGACTATCTCAGAGACTTTGCTGTGAGATTATGTCTACTGGAAACATCAGAGAATCTATACCCATGAAGTCTTACCAGCATGGCCTCCTAAACAGCAATTAACAACAGTAAAGGAGGAAGAGGTCATGAATCTGAAAAAGATCAAGGAGGTTCAACTGTTAACTCTAATAAGGTTAAGGAAAAGCCTCATAGAAAGCAGAAATAATATCTATAATGAACCAGTAGTACAATTGAAGGCCAAAATTTAACTGTCAGTAACAGATTAGAAGCTCCTTTAGAAGACAGTTATTGCCAAATACTATATAAATATTCAAGCCTCATTTATATTTGGTCTATAAGAGATGATTCAGAAATAAAAGAGAGGAATAATCACAAAAAGAACAGAGCAAAACATATCATAAAAGCAAAGAATACTAAAGAGTTGTGACCAGATTAATTCCAAAGGTAATAGAATTTGAGATAAGTACTACTAGATACAGAGCAAAATCTCACAGTTATACAAGAGTAAATATATCATAAATGTGGGAGGCCAGATCCCACCTTGTAAAGGGTTCCTATGTGGAGGAGAGAGGGATATGAAACTTTTAGATAGAAAGATAGCAAAGAAGAGAAAGACAGAAACACAGGATAGCTTTGGAAGGACCCAGATCAAAACCCAATGGCCCCTTCTGCCTCTTCAAAAGGGCTTTTTCTAACAATGCCAAGGTGTGGGGCAAAAGACCTCCCCCTTGCTAGATCAAAGCACACCACACAGCCAAGTGTAGACCCTTCCAACACCTGGTAATCATGCCTGTGGTCAAATCATTCCATTATGCAGCCCTGCTGGGTAAACAAGCTCAGATTCTAGGACCCTGAGTAAGTTCTTACTAGGAAATGTCTGTGGGTCTCTACATGCTATGGGCCACAGGAATATATTATAAGAACTCAGCTGGTTATGGCAAAGCCACTATCTGAAGGGATCAGGGAATTCCTTCAGAGGAAGGCAAATTCCAAGGAGCTTTTGGTGTTATTTGGCTTGGTATGTATCAGCTGCCTTCTGTTATAAAAATTATGTGTGCCTTCATAGCTTTCCCAATTAATTTTTTTCTAAGAATTGCTAACAGTGTGGACTGACCACTATTTATACATATATGTTCAAGGTATTTGGAAGGACTTCCTTCCCTCAGGCCCATCCGTTTCTTCTCCTTTTAGCACTGGAATCAGATATCTCCCTTAGCCACATTCAAGGACTAACAGAAATAACAGTCCAAGCCACCACATAATAAGTCTCCTGAATTAAGGTAAATTCCACACAGAGACACCACCTAGGTCAGGTGGACCTTAAGTAATAGCTCCACACAATTTAGCTAAGACCCTCCTTTTCTTACAGCCTTACTAACTTTATAGACCTCTAACTCTTTACCTAACCACTTCTAGGAATATTTAGATAACCTTCTGTGCCGACATCTATTCACAGCCAGCACCCCAGTTCAAGCCTCCCTGTCATTATTGTCATTGGCAGCATCTGGCCAGATCCATCCCCAGAAAGAGGAGAGTACCTGTGGTGATATTGTGTTCCCCAAAATATTGTGCACCCTAATAAACTTATCTGGGGTCAGAGAACAGAACAGCCACTAGATATAGAGGCCAGAAAATGGTGGCACACATGCCTTTAATCCTAGCATTCCAGAGGCAGAGATCCGTCTGGATCTCTGTGAGTTCAAGGCCACACTGGAAACAACCAGGCGTGGTAACAAGAGCCTTTAATCCCAGGAAGTGATGGCAGGAGGCAGAAAGGTATTTAAGGTGTGAGGGCCAGGAACTAGAGCTGGTTAAGCTTTTAGAGTTTTGAGCAGCATGGTTCAACTGAGAGGCATCCAGTCTGAGGAAACAGGATCAGCTGAGGAATTGGTGAGGTGAGGAAACTGTGGCTTGTTCTGCTTCTCTGATCTTCCAGCATTCACCCTAATACCTGGCCCTGGGTTTTATTTTATTAATAAGACCCTCTAACAATTCATGCTACAAGTACCTTATCAGAGGTACTGTACTCTCTAAGAACAGACTTAAGCATCCAGACTACCTGTTTGAGAAGGCCTGGCAGATGTGCCAATTGAGCTTAACTTTCTCCTGTCCAAAGTCTTATCTCTAGCTTTAGCTCCACCCTTAACAATTAACTCGGAACTAAAGGGTTCCAACTTACAGGTACATCTAGCTGTGATGGAAGTTGCCTAGCCAAGTTGCCTAGTGATGGAGCACAGTCACCAGAAATGGTGGCAGCAGAGATAGCTTGGAGGGTCAAAGAGATAAAAAGGCAGTTTTATTTTCAGAGAAAGGAGATAGAACTTAGAGGTATAAGGAGACAGAAAGGAAGAGAGGAGTGAAGAGCTCAAAGATGGAGAACTGAGAGGGATAAGGAGGATTTTGACCAGAGAGAGCATGTAGATAAGATGGAAGATGAGGAAGAGCCAGACAGGGAAGTACTAGCTGGGAAAGAATGAGATGAGAAAGACCTAGATGAGGCAGAATTAAGATGAGAAAATTAAGATAGAACTTAGAGGGAACAGTAGATAAATATAGAGAGAAATCAGGCAAAAAAAAAAAGAGCTAGGCATGAGAACAGAACTGAAGCTGTGTAGATAGGATTTTATCCCAGAGAAATAAGTAGACAGACAAAGAGCTTGGTGTACTTAGATTCATTTCCCGAAAATAATTCTTGCCATTTGTAGTTTTCTCTCCTGAGCCCCCGGGAAGTATAATATTAAGGCTGGTCCTTTTAATATTATACAAGATCTATATATAAATATGTAAAAACCTATATATACATATGTATATACCCTATAGTATGACTTTAAATGATGCCATCAATCATCATGCTCCCAATCACAATTGAATTTAGAAAACAATATCACAACAATTTGTATCTAGATTTTACATATGCTTTATTTTCTTATTTAAATTTATTTTAGAATTTCCCATGTGAGTACTATATTTACATCATTTCCACTCCTCCTTCTATCTTTCTGACTCCTCCTATGTTCCCATATTCCTTTTCAAGTTTATCACTTTTTATTCATTATTATTGTTATATGTATATAATATGTACATATAAATGTATAACAAACTATTGCGTTCATTTATTGTTGTTAATATGTACGTGTATTTAGGGTTGACCACTTAGGATTACATAGTCTATCAGGGAGCTTGTCCCTGAAGAACACTGATTATCCCTCTTAGCAGACAGTGATCAACTATAGCTCTTTATCTAGAGGTAGGACCTTGTAAGATTTCCCCAATCAATGTTGTCTTGTCAACTGGTGTTGTCATTATGCAGAAATTGTTAAAGGTAACATATTGCTAAGATTTAATAGGCACAGCTTTCTTGTTATGTCTAGGAAACACTACCTAGTTTCAGGAGTCCAGTGGATCTGAGAATTTATTCTGGCCCCTTTTTTGTGATTTTCCCCAAGCCTTGGGTGTTGGGATTCCATTGTATATGTGTTACATGGGCCTGGGTCCTGCATAGTCACTTATTCTATGAATTTTGACCTGTTGTGGATTTCTGTAATAGTCTTCATCTATTACAAAAGAAGCTTATCTGTCAGTATAAGGATTAGTATTTAAAATACAATTAGGAGTTATATTGGATTATGGAATGGCAGTAATAGATTTTCCTCTGTGGTCTATGATCTCTCCAGCCACAGGTAGCAGGCTAGGTTTATAGTACAAGGCATGAATTACTTCCTATTGAGTGGCTCTTGGGTCTAATTAGACAGCTGTTGTTTACCCCCAAGACTAAAGTGTCATTATTGTTCCATTGGGATATCTTATCAGTCCACACATTGTTGTGGTTCATAGACTTTACAGCTGGATAGAACTATTTATTGCCCCCTTGGGAGCTTACATAGTGCCTTCTGGTACATTGAGGGCTAGTCTTTAAGGAGTAGGCTTACATGTCAGTTCCAGCTTGATCCCTTCAAATCCCAAGGTATCCAAAGTGGATGGTATCTTCAACAAAAAGGGGGCTTATTTCTTAAAGTTACATACCAGGGATTCATATCCAAATTTCCCCAGATCTCTCTTCCACATCATTCACTGTGCAATTAAGTTGGCATTTCATTATTTTGTATATAATACCTGGCACTGATTTTTTAGCCCTTTACTTATTTTTATATTTAAAAAAATAGTTAATGTGATTGTGTCTACACTGCTTGGCTCCCTTGCCTTTCCACACTTTTTTCTTTTTTTCATTTTTCTTTATTAAGAAATTTTCTACTCACTCCACATACTATCCACAGATCCCCCCTCTTCCCCCCTCCCACCCCCTAGCCCTCTTTCCCCAGCCACCCCGCATCCCCATATCCCCCAAGGCTGTGCAAGGTGTCACACCACAGGCACCGGATTCCCAGAAGCCTGCCCATAGACCAGGGACAGATCCTGATCCCCCTGCCTGCATCCCCACATCCCCCAAATCGAGGTCTCCCATGGGGAGTCAGCAGAGCCCAGCACACTGAGCATAGGCAGGTCCAATAAAGAATATTGTTTTGTAGGCAACTTTCATAGAAAATGATAATTGTGCTACAACTCTTGACTGTCACCTGACAAGAAACTTCAACCAGACCTCAGAATAATGGACATTCCCCTCCCCATATAACCTTATTTTTCTCTGTCCTCTAACCTGTCTCAGAATTAGTATCCATCTGAGGCTGGTAAGCAAGAGGAATAACCTAGAAGCATGGGATTCTGTCTGAGTTGAGCTAAGTATCCACCCTTCTTTTAATAATATCCTTGCCAGTCTGAGATTCTTATCTGCATGTACTATGCACACAAATCCCACTATGACCAATGCATCTAAAAAATTATTGGCAATATAGGACCCCACACACACACACTTCAAACCACACAGACACACTCCACTTAGAATAATAGAATGTATATCTTTTCCTAACGAGTACTAAACTTGGACAGTTTCTACTCAAACATATTCCCATTGTATTCAGTCACAATGGAAAAAGTACTAATTCATGCTAGACAGGCTTTGGATACAGGTGTAATACTACAAAACTGTGTCCCCAAGAGAACTTTTTTTAAATAATTTATCTTTATTTTATGTGCATTGGTGTATGCATGTATGTCTGTGTGAGGGTGTCAGATCTTAGAGTTACAGACAGTTGTTAGCTGCCATGTGGGTGCTGGGAATTGAACCCAGGTCCTCTGGTAGAGCAGTTGATGCTCTTAACCACTAAGCCATCACTCCAGCCCCCCCCCAAGAGAACTTTTAAGCAATATCCGTGATTAAAATCATAAGCATTATGGGAAATGACATGAACAGTGAACAAATGCTCACATAATGCAAACCTCTTTTTCAAAATAGAGACCCATTAAAGCTACATCCATAGTAAGCAAAGTCCTCCTCCTCCTCTTGAACTACACGAACAAAGCCTAAGCAATGAAAATCTTTGATTATTAGCACCCATATGGCCTTGTGGTGATATATTGCATAACCTAATAAAATTTGCTTGAAGATCAGAGAACAGAACAAGCCACTAGATTAACCATAGAGACCAGGTTTAATCCTAGCATTTGGGAAGCAGAGATCTGTCTGGATCTCTGTGTGTTCAAAGCCACCCTAGATTATATGAGATTGACTCAATCTAGGAGAGAAGAGCCAGGCAGTGGTGGCACACACTTTTAATCCCAATACTTGGGAGTCACATGCCTTTAATCCCAGCACTTGAGATCTCACACTTTTAATCCCAGTATTTGGGAAGCACACACACACCATTAATCCCTGCACTAGGAAGGAAGTGATGGCTGGGTGGAGAAAGGTATATAAGGCATGAGGAGACAGAAACTGAAGCCTTTTCAAGCTGAGGAGTTCTAAAGGTAAGACATGGCAGTGGCTTGTTTGTCTCTCTGATTTGTCAGCATTTACCCTAATATCTGGCTCTGGAATTTTCATTACAAGACCTCTAGAAAATTTGTGTTACGTGGCCTGCTACTCCCCTGCAGTATTTTATGGCCGGTTCTATCACTTTGCTTTAAATAAAGTTTGCAAAATATTTGGGCTTTTATTTCATTTTTAATTAGAGACCAAGAACCCAGAAACACTCAGCCTCGACTCTAGTAGTGTTTGCCTTATAAGATAGGCTTGGGGAAGCCTATTTGTCCCTTCTACCATCTTTGGTACAGAGAGCAAACCTAATCACACAGTCTGTAGGAACCTCAATCTTGGGCTTCCCAGCCTCCACAACAGTTAGCAGTGAATGGTTGTTATAAATCACCCAATCTAAACCATTTTCTTTCTTTATCACAACAAATTTTTAAATCACTATCCTCAACATTAACATTTTTGTTGTAGGGAAATAGAAGTTCTCCTTGAACAATGTATTAAAGTTGGTTATATCAAATATTCTATAGTAAGAATTAAATTCTGTGTTCTGTACAAATTAAAGGACTCATGAACACCCCTTCACCAAAGCTCAGTTTTGCAATTTCATAAATTTTAAACAGAATTTGTAGCATTATCTTTTCATCATCTTTTTCTAACATGAAAGATTACAATGACAGAACTGAATGCTTGGATCACAAAAATGATTGTGTAAAATGGCATGAATTATTCTCACCATCTAGTTGGGCTGAAAACTCAAAAACAAAATGATGGTGATGAAGAAACACCACACTAGAAATATTTTAAACAGCAGCTACGCCTTTTTCTTACATCTTCAGGAGGAGACTGAGACAGAACCCACTTAAGAAAATCATAAGTGTAGGCTAAAAACAGAACCACATCCAGTGAGCTGAGGTTGGACTGTGTTATTAAATCCCATGGTTAGATTATTTTCTGCTATAAAGTGGAAATGAGAATGATATGTGTTTGATAAAGTTGCTACCTGACTAAAGGAGCTTGTATATATAATCAGCTCATAATTATATTTGGACATGTGGAAAACATTCCAACAACCATAAGCTATGTTTTTATGAATCTGTAAACCAAACCGACAAAATCGATTCTGAGAGAGGCAAGGTCTTGCCTTATGTCCTGCCCACACTGTGAAGGCAGACAAGCTTGAGAAAGAACATGTTAATAAAAACAATAGGGGGCTATTGTTTTGGTGCTGGGAATGGAAAAGGGTATTATGTAAACTAAGCACACATTGTCCCACTGAGTCACAAAATTTTAATCTTGAGTTTTTCAGAATGTAATTGTCTATAAGCCATTTCAATAACGTGTTTGCATCTATACTTTAAAATTAGGACACATCTATGCAAAACACCATCATAAATGATTTATCTCTGTTGCATCTACCTCTCATAATAATCATGTAAAACCTAGATATTAGATATGAAAAAGCTGATGGTTAATAATGATTGACAACTTGACACATCTAGAAATACCTAGGTTCCAGACCTCAAGTCTCCCTTGTGAGGGAGCTTCTGGATTGGGCTGATTTAGGTGAGAAGACTTGCCCTGAATATGAGAAGTGCCGTTCCCTAGGCTGAGACCCTGGACTTCATCAAAAGGAGAAAGCAAGCCAAGCACTAGCCTCCATCATCCTTCCTGACTGCAGACAAAATATCACCAGCTGCATCAGGCTCCTGCTAATACTTCTTCACTTCCATGATGAACAGTATCCCCTAAAACTGTGAACCAAAGTAATCTTTTCCTTCCTTAAATTGCTTCTGCCAGGTATTTTTACAGCAAAGAGGCAGGTAATTAATACATAATTCATCCCTGCAATTTCAGATGCCACTTACCTACTAAATATGCCTATTTCTGTCTTATAAGTAAATGCTAACTTCCCTTGGAAAACATAGTCTTTCTTATCAACGCCATCTTTCCAGTTAGCCAAGACAGAACTTAAGAGAACAATCCCAGCAGCCCTCTCTCATCCACAATGTAATCCATGAATACAATTATTTTATTCATCCTTTATAACATAACGAAACTCCAGTCTTCTTCACCTGTACTGCCAAGAACCAAGTCTGTGTCCCTCCTGCTCGTACCTCAACAACACAACAGCTCCTAGCTAATCTCCCTGACTCCCAGCTTGCCTTTACTTCATATCCTCTATCCAGCAGCCCCGTCATCAAAATCTGTAGTTCCAATAATAGTCCCTTTCCTTTTGAGCAGGTTTCAGTGGGACCTAAATACGCTTAGAATCAACCACAAATGTCTCATCCTGTGACACCCTTATAGTTGAAATAATGTTAACTTAGTTTGATTTAATTATTCAATAACATATATTATTGTGTATGTATAATAATTATTCAATAATGTCATAATATCATACTGTACCCCATAAATATGCCTAATTATCTATTAACTTCAAGAATGTGAAAACTTTTACAATTACAAGAAAGGGTTATGTGGATTAACAAGTTTTTAATAATGATGAGAGTAGCTTGTTTTATAAGGAGATTGACAAATTAACTTAATAATACAAATGATGTTTCCTTTCTAGCCATGCTGTGGCTTTAGGAATGTAGTTCTGTGTGGTCTATGGAGAATAGACAACTTATGTTAGCTAATTTAGTGGTTTTATCAACTTTATGGAACACATCAGACTGTCTGTTGCTTCAAAAAGTCACATCTTTGTTGGGTGATGGGCATGTCCATGGATGGTTATACAGAAATGGCATTGATTGTGTAAAAACATGCATTTGTTAAATTAATTAATAACAGAACACAAAGAGCAATTTTAAAATGCATGTGGGATAGTAGGGGGTGCCTAAACTAGTTTACAGACTTGAGTTGAGAATGTCCTTTTAGACAAAGAAGGCATCCGATTGAGCACTTATAGTTTTGTTTGGTTTTGTATTTTATTTTAAGTTTACAGGAACAGCAAAGAAAGAAGGGCAAGTTCAAAAGCATGAAAGAAAAGTAGTTCAGAAGGTTTAGAGAATTCTAAGGAAAAATTAGTATGACAGAACAAAGAACACTTGTAAGAGAATCAGATTTGAGATGGGCAAGTAGTAGTAAACCATACTGCTGAGTTTAAATTTGGTACTAAAGCTAATGAGCAATAGTGAGTATGTAAAGCATGATACTCCTCCCACTTCACCCTTCCTCCTAATGTGCCTAAGTTAACGAGGTGTCCACTGATAAGTCTTGGATTGTGTATGTAATTATGGAACAATACTAAAGTGTCTAGCTATAGAACAATTGTCTCTATGTCAGGAAAGAATCTATTTAAACATCTTGCACTGTTACCTCTGGTTTGAAACTAAGTTCACAGAATGTTCTTGATTGAAAAGCTTGAAAATTTGTCTTTTTCAAGAAAAGTGGTTCAAAAGAAAGAGAGAGGACGGAAGGGTGGAGAAAACGAGAGAGTGTGCACTCTTGCTTTGTCTTTTCAAACAGAAAAACAGAGCATTGCTTTCCTTCAAGTTGATTGCTGCCTTTTGGGGGCCTCCTTCCTCATAGTGCCTGTCACCAGCTTGCTACTGGAAACAGGTGTCAGAGTGGCTGACATGGTAAAGATCAGCTACACGACAGAGGAAATGACACTTGTATCATATTTCTGGGAGACAAAGAGATGGAGGAGCATGTTCTCCTCCAGTGCACAAAAGGCAAAGATAAGTGCCCATGCTATGAGGAAGCAATTGAGATTGAGAATTCATCTTCAGGGAGAACAGGGAAGAAAAAGGCATATCCATCTTCACACAATGGCAGCTTCTACAGAGAAATGACAGAGCACAAGTGTTCTACGAAGCCAAGTATGATTAATAGTGAGACGGGGAGCCTGGAAGCTCCAAACCAATCTCAAAGCCAGACCTTTTCCATTTTCTTTGAGTCCGTGGGTTGTGCACATGTGTTTAACAGGTTCAATCAAGAACTTGATGCATTTTGCACCATTTAGTTCAGTGCATTTTAACTCAGGAGTCATTAGCGCTGGATCTAATACTCCATCTTAATAAAACGGCAGCAGACTAATGTGAGCAAAGAGAGCACTCTCAGTGAACCTTCCTCAGAAGACTTGTCACTGAAAACCCTGCAAGATTGGCCTGAATAATGCATAACACGTGTCACCAACCCTCAGCCTGAAGCCGCTGTTTCTCTGCCAGGATTTAACACAGATCTCATTTAATCAATCTCATAAAAAAATAAAATAAAATAAAAAGTTCTTGACATACAGTGAGATCAAGGTGAGTTTTCATCAAAAGGCTTTTTACTGCTGTTGCTATTGTTGTTGTTGTTGTTTTTATTGGTGATGATGATAATGTTTTGGGGAGTGAACTCGGGGCCCAGTTCATCACCAGCAACCACTCTGCCACCTAGTTACATCCTCAGCTATTTTGCTGCTGTTTAAATTAATATGCAAAGTAATAGGATTCCTTGTGGCATCTTCATATCTTTCCATTTTAATCAGAGTCTCACTAAGCTACCTTGGCTAGCCTTGAACTCACTCTGCAGCATAGGCAAGCATTGACCCCGTGATCCTCTCAAGTAGCTGAGATCACATGTCTATGCCACCAAGCCCAGCTTCTGATTGATTTCTTGCTATGCTACTGTGCCAACATTCTAGCTTGTTATATTCACATTTAACATCTTCATCATTGATTGTGATGGCATTCCAGGAAGAGGTAATTACAGTAGTATAAAAAGGTAATGGCATAGGACTTTGAATCATATCAAGCTCATCTTAGAAAACGCTAGAGCAAGAGTCACAGACTGATCACATATATACACTCCTAATACAGAAGGGAAATTGCAGATTTTCTTAACTGGAAAAATCATTTATTCCATAAAAAGAATCACTTCTCCATTAAAATACAGAAAATGAAGAGTAATAGCAGTAATTACACATTTTAAAGAAGTAATGTGAGGTTATATAACTCAGTTGGTAGAGTGTTTGCACTGCATGGACCAGATGCAACAGCACATGCTTAGAGTCCTAGCACTTGGGAGTTGGAGGCAGGAAGATAGAAGATCTAGGTCATCCTCAGCTAAGCAGGGAGTTTGAGATTCGTAACCAGCCTTGGATATAGACTCTGTATCAAAAAAGAAAAGAAAGGAAGTAGTAATGTGAAGTAATTTTGAACTTTTGATAAGACTAGTTAACATTTATTTGAGCACTTCTTGGTGATTTTAATGTGTTTATTTTGCTGTCTCAATAATTCATTGAGATAAAGAATTGTTTATTAGTTCCATTTTCAGGTGAGAAAACAAAGATACAAAAGGACTGATTACATTTGTCAAGCTTACATAAATTAAAAAAAAATTGAAAACTGATTTTTATACTGTTTAACCCCACAGGAAAGCAATCCGCTCCTCAAAAATAATAATTACATTATGAAATTTTGTTCAGACTCAATATAGTCTCTTCAAAATTATGTTGCAACTATTATTATTCCCATGATACAAAATAAGTGTATTTATAAAATAATAAATTTGTATTTCATATTTCTGTGACATACTTGAGACATAGTTGAAAGACTATTGTGAACCTTTTAATCTTGAATTCTTAAAGATCCAATGCTTCAAAACTTCTAAAACAACATTTCACTCTCATAAACAGATACTTATTTCTATATCTCTTACACAGAAAACCAGACCATCATTAGAATTCTACACAAAACCCCTTACCTAATTCTACTGTATTCGCCATGCTGCTCAAGTGGTTTCCTTCAGTTAAATTTTTCTAATTACATTCGCTCTGTGTGTGTGTGTGTGTGTGTGTGTGTGTGTGTGTGTGTGTATGTGTATGTGTATGGTGCGCGCACATGCATGCACAAGCACCTGCCATGGCACATGGATAGAGATCAGAGTCAGTACTCTCCATCTACCACATGGGTCTCAGAAACCTAGCTGAGATTTTTAGGGTTGGCAGCAAGCAACTGTACTACTGAGCTATCTCACTGGTCCTCAGGTGGTTTTCCTCATCTTACTTGATGTATCAACTCAAAAACAAACAAGCAAACAGACAAAGCAGGACTCCCAACCTTATAAATAAAGTTCAAATGACTTAATGAAATGAAAAGGAGATTGTCAGGAAGAATACTTAGTATGACTTTATATTTAACAAAACTAAGAAACATTAGTATGAATTTATACCTATAAAATATTTTTATTGCCCAGCAAAATTAAATTTAATAAAGAATAATTATTTTTCAGTAATGGTAAGCTTTTAATTATCTATTATGACAATTTATTTTGACATCTGACCACTTAGCCCAGATTTGTAACATACAGAGGTAGAAAATGATGTTAAAAACCAAGTTGAGCTAGGTCTCTAAGCAATCTATGTCCTGGGTCAACTCGACCATTGAAGGTATGAGTTTTCATCTTATCCTCGTTTTTTGAATGTGTCTAAAAGCTAACCTTTGAACTATAAAGGGAATAGTGATAGTGGGTAGGAAGCAGAGTGGATTTTATTCGAAGGACAATTCAAACTTGATGCAAATGCAAAGTTTGTGAACAACAATCTAGTGTATACAGAATTATGAGTTACAGAGGTGATATTCAGTAATGCTTGCTCCTTCACGTGTTGATAGTAACAGTAACTTCAGGCAAATACTTTTATGAGATTGAACTAACATTCAATTTGTTGAAGAGTCAAACCAATCTGGTGTGGTGATGAAAACTGGAACACTCAGATTTCTTACTATTCTCTCCAGTTACCTCCAAATTTGTTTATATAATTTCACTTCTTTTGATTAATTTGCATATATCTACCCTTACCTCCTGAATTTTATTACTTTGCAGTGCTGAGCAACTAAGTATTTCTGCATGCCGTATTTGGGCATGGGTAGTCAGAGGTGGGCATAATGTTGTTAGGTTAGATGAATTGCCTCGATCTTTTATCGTTACTAACCTCCCTAAATTTCTGGTCCTTAGTTAAAACCACCTACCTACATGGCAAAATCAATTGTCATTAAACAGTACATCAAACAGTGGTTTCCTTCCACATAGCCACAGACACGAGTCAGGAACAATTTTTTTTTTTTACTAAGGTGAGCATATTTTTAACCCTTAAATATAGAACTAAAATCCTAATTGTATTGGCAAATGTACTGAGAGTACCTGTATTGTCACCATAAACATAACAGCTGTCTGAGGAAAAGCAAGCATCAAAAGAGTTTCACAGTGAGCATTATGTTGAACATGACAAATACAGACAGTGTTATCTTTCAATTAATATACAATTTAGAAGTGTAAAAATATAATTAAAATCTTTACCAGCTAGCAAACTAAAGCATTCCATCCAGTACAACTGGTAGACCATGCCAGTTGCCCATGCTCAGGACTTACAAAAGCAAGAATCTTCATCTTTCCTGCTCCATTCTTGCATATACAGCAGCTTAGACTGCCTTATAATTTGCAGGAAATCACTTCCTTTCCAGCTCTTTCTGTCGCTTAACTTTTTTTTTTTTTTTGAATTCTCAAGGTTTTGTCAGCTGTAAGGGACAGAACCCCACACAAACTAGCTTAAAACAAAACAAAATAATAATTGTCTCATAGTAGGAAGTCTAAAGGGAAAGACATGTCTGAAACTGCTCTGTGTCCTTCTGCCTTTTAATCTGCTTTCTCTGCAGCTTCACTCTGAAGATGTTTGTCTAAACAGCCAGAGATGAAGGCTGTCTGCACTCCAACTAGACAGTCTTCATAGCATGTGCTCCAGGGCAAAGAAACTCACTCTTTCTACATTCATTTATCAAATTCCATAAGAAGCTGCCCACTGGATCTTGTTATGGATGAGTAGATCAGACTGGCCATTCTGGGTTGGTGCTCACTAGTTGAAAAGTTGAAAGAAAAAGAAAAAAAAAAAAAAAAAAAAAAACACGTTCCACCCATCTGTAGATGAGGCCGTGATTTTGTTCGGAGGCTGTACAGAGAAAACAAGAAGCCACAGAGAAACAGGAGCAGCGCCCTAAAATCCAGCAGTGAGGAGCAGTCTGCCGCAATAGGAATGCTATTCTAAGCGTGAGCCACTTTAAGCCCATTTCTTCAGAACACAATTTTGATTTTAATTAAATTTGAATTTTCAGACTGAATTCTGTGAAAGTAAAATAACTCATTTGTAATTAGTATTAATAATGTTTAAGTTCACAGGCACATATCATTCTAAATTCACAGGTATCTTCATATTCGGCGCTGGGCAGGCAGATCTGAGGGTGAAGCATTTGCCATCCAAATCTGACAGTGTGAATTTGATTCCCCAGTATCCATGTAAAATACCAGGCACCTCGGCATGCGTCTGCGATGCCAGTGTTGGGAAAGCTGAGACAGGGCCTTGCTAGTTAGTGTGGGCAATCAGTGAGCTCCAGGTTTACTGGGAGACCCTGTCTCAAGAAATAAAGTGGAGAATCAACTGAAGAAAACACCTGGTGTCGAACTCTGGCCTCCCCGATACCTAAACAAGTATACATACACACTCATACAAATAAAGCAACTTCAAATTTCCATGCTGCCACAAAAGAGGCAAACTGTTCACTAATTCTAACTCTTGCCTCACTTAGCAGTTCTGTACATGATAAAAATCAAACCAGCTAACTCTTATGATTGCAATAATTAAGTCCCAGATGTATGGACAGAGCCAAAAGTAGCTACTTAGTTTAAGTTAATCCCATGCTTGATAACATTTCTCCAGAAAGTATGTTTTTGGAGATTCTTATCTTTCTGTTTTATGTAGAGTGAAAAGTGAGTATGTCCTGAGTTTGGCTGCAATTTTACACTCAGTAGCATTACTTGCAAAACAAAAACAAAAACAAAAACAAAGCTAGTGAAAATATTTCTCACAAAACTCCAAAAGAGGCTGTCTTAGTCTGGATTACTATTCCTGTGAAGAGACAGCATGACCCCCATAACTCTTATAAAGGAAAACATTTAATTGGGGCTGGCTTACAGTTTCAGAGGTTTAATCCATTACTGTCATGGCAGGAAGGAAGGCATTATGCAGGCAGACGTGGTGCTGGAGAGACAGTTGAGAGTTCTACATCTTGATCTCCAGGCAACAGGAAGTGAACTGTCACACTGGGCATGGCTTGAGCCTATATGAGATCTCAAAGCCCACCTCCACAGTGACACACTTCCTCCAACAAGGCTACACCTATTCCAACAATGCCACACCTCCTAATAGTGCCACTGCCTGTGGGACAAGCATTCAAGTGTGTGAGTCTATGGGGCCCAAACCCACTCAAACCACTACATTCCACTCCCTGGCCTCCATAGACTTACAGGCATAACATACTGCAAAATGCATTTAGTCCAACTTCAAAAGTCCCCATAGTCTATCATAGCTTCAACAATGTGTAAAGTCCAAAGTTCAAAGTCTCTTCTGAGATTAAGGCAATCTCTTAACTGTAATCTCCTATAAAATAAAAATAGAAAAAAAGTAGATCACGTACATCCAACATATAATGGCACAGGACATACATTATCATTCCAAAATGGAGGAAAGGGAGGATAGTCAGGAAATACTGGACCAAAGCAAGACTAAAAACCAGGGACAAACTCCAAACTCTGAATCTCCATGTCTGAAGTCAAAATGCTCTTCAGATCTCCAACTCTTTTCATCTTTGTTGACTGCAACACACTTCTTTCTCATAGACTGGTTCAACTCCCTGTTAGCAGCTCTCCTTAGAAGTATCCCATCGTTCTGGCATCTCTAACATCTTGGGGTCTCCAAGGCAATCCAGGCTTTATCTTCACAGCTTCACATAATGGCCTCTCTCGCTCTGGACCTCCATGCAGAGACATTCCTGACACATGTGTAGCCTCAGCAATTTTCCTTAGTCATGGATGGAGAATTCATAACCCCTTTCTTCTATCCTTTGATTCTAAATCCAGGTCCATGTTGCCAAAGCTGCCAAGTTCTTTTGCTAAGTGGGACTGGAACATGGCCCCCTCGTTCAATTACATCTTCACCAACTTTCTGTTTTCGATGATGTCCTTCATTGCCTAAGTTTGGCTGTCCTGAACCTCGTTCTGTAGACAAGGTTGACCTCAAACTCAGAGATCTCCCAGCCTCTATCTTCTGAGTATTGGGATTAAAGGCATGCATCACTACCTGGACCTAAACTGTTCTTCAGGTTTTTTTCACAAGTTAGAAACTTAGCTGGGAGGGGTCTTGCCCTCAGGTCTCCACTTCCTTTATTCCATTTAACATCAGGCTTTCTTTTAATCTGTTTATCTCCTTGAACACAGCATTTAGCTCCATTCCACTTCCTGGTGTCCCTTTTCTCCTCAATTTGTACAATTTATATTTTTCCTTCCTTAGCTTGCTCTTTTTCATTATAGATCTTCATAAGAGTAAACACTAATAACTATACAACAGAGTAAATACTAGGCTGTTTTGAGATTCCCTCTACCAACAGAATTAGTCCAAAACTCTTCACTTTATCCTCAGTCAGACTTTTCAAGCAAGGGCAAAAGCAGCCACATTCTTCACCAAAATATCACAAGATCCATCTCTAGGCCACATACTAACATTGTTCTCCTCTGAAGACTCTTGAGCCAGGTCCCCACAGCTCAAATCACCTTAAGCATCACTGTCTTCCATGCTTCTACTAGTATGGCCCATTAAGTAGTACTTAAAAGATTCCACTGCTTTTCTAACCCAAAATCTAAATTCCTCTAAACAAAAACATGGTCAGGCCTACCACAGCAATACTACAGTCCCTGGTACCAACTTCTATCTTAGTTAAGGTTTCTATTGCTGTGAAGAGACACCATGACCACTGTGACACTTACAAAGGAAAACATTTCATTGAGGCCAGCTTACAGAGATTTAGTCCATTATCTTCATGGCAGGAGACATGATGACATGCAGGCAGATATGGTGCTGGAGGACCTGCGAGTTCTATGTCTTGATCTGCAGGCAGCAAAGAGTGCCTCACTGGGTGTGGTTTGAGCATATATGAGACTGCAAAGCCCACCTCCACAGCAACACTTCCTCCAACAAGGCCACACTTACAAGGCCACATCTCCTCATAGTGCCACTCCCTATGGACCATGCATTCAAACATATGAGTCTATGGGGGCCCTACCTATTCAAACCATCACATTTATGATGTCTAATTATGGTATTACCCAATCTCCATTACAGGGTAACTCCATTTTATACATATGTGTGTGCATGTGTGTGTGTTTGTGTGTGTGTGGTATCACACCCCTCCCTTCAAGGCTCAGACATCTATGCAGGAAGAGGAGGAAAGATTATAAGGCCCAGAGGCGGTAGGTGAATTCAGGAAAGCAATGTTTCCCATACACAACACAGCACATGTACACATGAACTCATAGAGACTGTGACAGCATGTATAAGACCTCCACAAGCTCAAGCCAGACAAAGTCCAATCGTGGAAGATGGGGAGGTGGGCACAAAGTCCCATTCCTAGATGAAGAACCATTAGCATCTGAATGCTGATAGAAGAGAGAAAGTCAGTTTTCTTCAATAATGTGACACTACTTGGTACCCTGACCATACTCCAAGGCAGGTCCATGTGCAGTCAGCCAACACAAGCTGGATTCAAAGAAGAAAGAGAGGGGGAGAGAGAGAGAGAGAGAGCGAGAGAGAGAGAGAGAGAGAGGGAATATGAAGTTGGGTAGGAAGGGTGGTATGGGAGGATATGAGAGGAGTTGGGGATGGAGATGAATATAATAAAATGTGTTGTACAAAATTCTCAAAGATTTAATCATCACATAAAAGAACTAAATGATGAAGCACTTGTCAGCCCTGCTAATGTTTCCTCCTGTTGTTTTCTTGGTTTGTTTGTTTGTTTGTTTGTTTTAATTTAAGATCCTAAAGGAATTGATGGTGTGGGGGGTGACTGGGAGGTCTTTACCCTGGCTGTGAAAGCCTCACCCACTTGGTTTCCCTCTTAATCTCTCCTCTGTAGTCCCCCTTAAAGCGTAGCTTTATATGAGTTTTAGAGATGCTGGGCTTGAAGGGGCTTTTGAAAGATCTCATTTCTAAGCTGAGTCAAAAATAGGCATGTTTGTTAAAAAAAAAAAAAAATCCCCCTCACAAAGAAGCTTGTCTGGGGGATAGAATTCTTCAGAACGGCAGCCGTTTCTTTCGGAAAGCCTCTGTTCCAATTCATGGAGCTCACTGTTCAGATCTCAGAGCTCAGTCCTCACAGCTGGAATTTCTTTTCAAAATTGTTTAATGACTTTTAGACTGTGGTCCTCACTAAGTCTTGTGAGCTTCCGGCGTCAGTGCTTGCCTTTTGATTTCTGGTACTTAGCTCACTCCTGTACTATGGGTCTTGATAAAACAAGGGCCGGAACTGGCCAGCTTTTTGTAAAATACTGCTCATCCGACTCAGAACCTTGTCTCCACATGGCAACGTCAGGATTATGCTTTTCCTTATTGATCCCCCTTGCTATACTTGCAAAAAAAAAATCTATATATCCAATTCCTATGGGTATATTCTGGATAGAACCAGTATGTTAAATCACAGATGATCCAGCTTTGACCAGGAAGCCACACCTGATCCTGATGAGAAATTAAAGGAAAAAAAACTGATATTTATATTGCAGTCCCTTACGTATCACATATCATCTTTCAACCAAGAAATTTAAGTCACACTCCAATGTTGCCATCACATTTAGCTTTCTTGGACAATTTATTTAAGAAAATAATTTTGAGTGCTAGAGAGATGCCTCATCAGTTAAGAGAACTTGCTGCTCTTCCAGAGGACCAGGGTTCAGTTCCCAGCATCTGCATGGTGCAGTAGTTCACAAGCATCGATCTGTAACTCCGGTTCCAAGGGATCCAACACTTGGTTCTGGCCTCCAAGGGCATCAGGCTCACCCATGGTGCACAGATATACATGCAGGCAAAACACTCATATACATAAAATTAAAAATAAAACAATTTTGAGTAGTGGGGACATAGCTCAGTTGGCAAAGAGTTGCCTGGCACATGTGAGGACCCAGATTCAATCACCAATATTTCAAAAAGAAAAGGGGGAAAAAAAAGAAGGAATCTTTTCTATTCCCTCATACTCAAAAGGGCTGCCTGGATAGTTGGCAATATTTTTACATATTAAAACACTCTTGGTTAGCATGAGCAATATAGCAACATCTCTGCTTTCCTAGAAGCTGCAGTGTATTACTCTTAACATGGTACTCACAATCCTGCCCCCTTCAGGCACCTGTTATTTTAACTGTATTTTATACATAGAAGCCAATTCTTCTTCAAACCTGACGTTAGATCGAAATTGGGTCAACGTTATCACCAATGAAGAAGCAATTCAAAATATGTATTCTTCCACGGGAGAGAGCAAGGGCTACCTAGTTACTTATGTCTCGTTTCTCTTCTACCTCAAGGTTTCTTGTTCAGCAGTGCAAAGTTCAGGAACCTAATTCTATTAACCATCTTAAATTAACCAGTTGGCTTAAAGTCTAAATAGGCAGAATGATTGTTTGATTGATTGATCAGATTGCTAAATCGTCTTTTTTTCCAATAAATTTACTTTTGTTAATTATGTGTATATGGGTGGGGCAGTGATGAGGAAATGTCTTTCTGTACACTGCAAATATGTGTTGCTCTGATTGGTTGATAAATAAAGCCATTTGGCCTATGGCAAGGCAGATTAGAGGCAGGCAGGAAATTCAAAGGGAGAGACAAGAAGAAGGTTGAGAAAGATACCAGCTAGCCACCCAAGCATAATGGAATACAGGTAAAGCCACAGAACTTGTGGCGATATATACATTAATAGTTGTGGGCTATATTTAATCTAATATAAAAGCTAGCTAGCAAAAGGCTTGAGCCATGGCCATGCAGTTATAATTAATATAAGCCTCTGTGTGTTTGCTTGGAGGACAGGAGTGGGAGAGATTTGTCCCCACCGCTGACTGGCCAGGACACAGGAAATCTTCAAGCTACAGGGCAGGGCATGCAAGTACAGGTATCCGTGGAGGACAGGTGACGATCACCTGGAGCTGGAGTTGGAGGTGTTCATGAGTCACTGGATGAAGTGTGTGACAGAACTGAACTTCAGTCCTCTGCAAAAGCAGTTACACACTTTTAACCTCCGAGCCATCCCTCTGCTCTCCCTCTTCATTTTTGCTCACTTGTGTGTTGGCTCTGTTTTATTTTGTGTTGTTGTTGCCTGAGACAGAGTCTTGTTAGGCAGCCCTGGCTAGTCTGGAACTCACTATGTAGACCAGGATAGCCTCAGAGTCACAGAGATCTGCCTGGGTCTGCCGCACAAGTCCTGAGATTAAAGGTGTTTGCTACCAAGCCTGACAACCTCTACATTTTTAACAAAAAATACGATTGCAGTTAGATGGTAATGATTTTATCAACCAGTCAATGCATATTTCTCCCAACAAGAGTACAGTGAGGTTGGCTAGATCTTGAGTGGCATTTTAACTTGGGCTATAACAAAATACTCTGGGTGATTTATAAACAGGAATTTTATTTCTCACAGTTCTGGAGATAGCACTATCTAATCATGCAGTGAAAATGCAGAAAAATGAAAGAGAGTCCAAGGTAGGTCCCTCCCACATTCTATAACCACTCAGCAGAGTCTCTGACTTAGTCCTATCTCCCCAAAGGGCTCATCTGATAAAATCATTATAGGAATTAAGTTTCTAAGCAGATTGTGGGGGCATATAGACCATAGAGACCAGTTGATGAATATGAAATCTCCGAAATGGAAATTTAATGAAATTAACCTATCCAAGCTGAAACCTTATCCTGCCTTCCTTGCTTCCATCTGTTTCTAAAAGTGGAGACCGCAGGGATGCAGTTCAGTGAGTGAAGAGCTTGCTTCACAAGGGTGTTTGACTCCCCAGCACTCAAGTAAAGGACAGCTGGGGTGATGTACAACTGTAATCCCAGGGCTCTTACACTGAGATAAGAGGGAAATGCAGAGAACCCTGAACACCATGGTGCAGCTACTCTGGAGAACACAGTAGTGAACAACAAACAGACTTCATATCAAATGAAGCAGGGAAATGAGTATTGTACTCCAATCTACACACACACACACCACAGTGCGTGTGCATCTGCACTCACACGCACATGAACATTCACACATAGACACACATTACAAACATACACAACCCCCTAAGATTTTTTTAAATGATATATATATATATTTTTTTTTTTAAAGATTTATTTATTTATTAAGTATACAGTGTTCGGCCTGCAGGCCAGAAGAGGGCGCCAGATCTCATTAGAGATGGTTGTGAGCCACCATGTGGTTGCTGGGAATTGAACTCATGACCTCTGGAAGAACAGCCAGTGTTCTTAACCACTGAGCCATCTCCCCAGCCCTTAAATGATACATATTAAAGCTTACACCATTTAGAGTCCACACTTAAGGGCTTAGGTTACTCCATGCCCTTTGAGACAGTCAGAATACCATTACAGCTCATTCAGTGGGGCCCAAGTTGAGCCCAAGGAATGGGTAGAAATGAATTCGTCCATTTTCAGTCTTTGAAACAGTGGTCTCAAAGGTTTCTATTCCCAGGAATCTCCTAAATCTAGTAGCAGGAATAAACTCAGGGACCCACATAGAATCTGAGTCACAGAACCCTTCTCTTCATATCTCCTCTTGCTCCTACTCAGCCCATATCCATCTAATCATCAGCTTCTGGGTCTTGCCTGCATCCTGTCCCTCCTTAGTCCTAATTATTGGATATGGAATCCAATGGACATTTTCAAAAGTAAAATAGTTTACCCTAACAGTGGTAGAATTCAAAGACAGCTTAACAAAGGGCTATTTACAAAGACAGAACCAGGGTGAAGGAAAAAGATTAAGAATAAGGCAAATGTCTGGGCTAGGAAGGGCAGAACCATTATGCTTCTAAAGCCAAAGGCAGGCAGAAAGGAAGCAACTTCAGACCCAGAAGGGAAGAGCTGTAAAGGGAGGAAAAAGAGAAGTTTCAATTGAATAATACTGAAGGGGCCAAAGAACAACACCCTAACTTCACTTCCCCTTCATTTTCATGTGTCTGTGGAACTCTCCACAGAAAGCGCAAGGAAGCCCAATCAATGTGGTTCACATGGGTGAATCTCTAATGGTCTGGAGAATGATAGAGAAAGATTGAACAGACTGGACGGTAATACATATAAAATAGCCAGCACAATTCCCATATCACCCAACAAAATGTTTCTTTCTTCTTGTTCATCACACTGAGGCATAATTCCAAGAACAGTAGTACTACGTTTTCCTTTCTTATTAGTAGAGGGTGATTATGGAGTTTGGATCTTGACAGCGTCTGATGTTACTCCAGGTGATAACACCCTGATATTACCAACAATGGCAGTTTCATATGTATTGCCCCTATACATAGCAGGGTTTTTTTAGTGTAGAAAGTACATCTAATTTCCTTTTGTACTCCTGTAATTATCTAACACATAGTGTCCATTCCCAAATGTCTGTTGGACTGGATGTTTATTTGACTCAGTTATCACCATCACCAACACTGTCATGGCTTCCCACTTGTGAGCAGTAGCTGAAAGAACACCAATATGCTTCTGTTAATAGACTCCTTCCCAGTATTCCTTGCAGAGCTTCACAAAACCCAGTTATCACTTCTCATATCACCATCATTTGCTTTCATTTAATATATCCTTATGACATGTTCCAATCTCCCAGTTTGCAACTTACTTTCCATTGATTTCATTTTAGATTGGCTTCCTGGTGACACGGAGGAAGACAGATAAATCTCATCAGTAACAATGTCCTCAAACTGTATCCTGCATAGTTTACTTTGGGGAAGATTTCCTACAGATTGTTAATAGCTTCAAATCCTTGTTGATGCTGTTAGTATCAAGTAAGTCTGCCTTTGAATCCATGTTATGATAACATAAAGAAAGTTACTAGTTACATAGATAAATGAAAGAACAAATGAATGAGCAAATGCATTCGTGAAAAAGAGAGTGAATTATTGGCAATCTTGGGATTATATCTCACAGTCTATGAGTGCACATTGCCTGTTAACCTCAGTCATGTGTAAGATAAGCAGACGTGTAGAAACAGACCAATACAAGGAAATTTGGGACTGTGGGAGGACTTGGCTTCTGGAGCATGGGGATGTATGCAGGCTGTCAGAAATGAAGGTCATTGGGAAATACAAGCAATAAAAATCTAAATAATGTTGGTATAATCAGCACCAAGCTAGAAGGGACACCTGTACATCTAAGAAAGGGTAGAAACATTTGGATTCTTAAACACATTCCATTTGCTCTGTAATCATTTCCAAAGTGCCTGTCACCAAGCTTCCAGGCCCACACATGTGGTTAATAATGCTAGCATTCCTTGTCTCTTCATGTAATTTCATCCCTTCTTGTTGTCTTGGAAGGACAGCTCTGCTCTCATTCTGCCTTACCAGGATGTATTTGATGACTGAACTGCAGTGTTCTTAGAGATTACTGATCATGACTTCTTTGTTTTCATTACATTCTCTTGGCTTTAGCATTGTGGAGAGGAGCTTTAGCCCAATGTGATGAAAACCAGATTAGAAACAGTTCACTTCGTCTGACTTCATTTTCATTAAAATTCCTTAAATAACAAATCAGTAAAGAAGTGATGCCCATGGATCTCATCTGACCCGCTGGTCTTATCTAGATTAATACAATCACTGTCTATCTGAGGCTCAATAGAAATCAGACCTTCAGTGTTGCAGTCAGAATGGAATTACTATTCACATTCCCGTGGACTTGTATAAATCACAAAGCCCTCCCTGCTTCTGGGACTGGATTTAGTTCTAACATAAGGAACTCTTCATTAAAGACGGATGGTGTTGTCAGAACTCCCCCTCGAATCCCATTAGTGATCCCTTAGATGTGCTGGCCTCCTAGGTAGGTTTTGGTAATTGTGTATCTGTGTAGCGCTTCCGGGAGCTTGGTGGGATGTCATTAAGCTGACTGCACTAATGCGCTGATCCAAGAGCAACCAAACAAGAGGGACTGAAATGTGACTGGAATTGAAATGTCAGGAGTAAATGTGTCCTTTTGGAAGATGTCACCTGAGCCTAGATGGGAAATCAAGAAGTGAAACATTTGCCATTTGAAGTGGGATAAAAATGTTTGTAACAAAGTGGGGATTCCTGAGTCTCCCTCAGGACTCCTCTCTCTACAAACACATTTTCTGCCGAAAGGTGATGCCTGTGTCTCCTACTTTAAGTCATTTCGTTGTTCAGCAAGTGTTTATTGAGTACCCACTCTTTGCCTGGCACTGCTATAATCACTATGAACACACGACGATGAAAACCGAAATAACTGCTATTAAGACATTTGTTTGCATGTCCTCCCTGGGCATGAAGCAGATGAGGCCAGAAGACTGTCCTAATTCTCCTCTTCTCAGTGAACACAAAGCTGAGCCTGAAGGTGGTCAATGAGGCTTAGGAGAGCACACAGAGCGTGTGAGTCGGTAGGAATGTCTTTCTGATATTAACTGCTGTTTTACAAGCCAGCATTCCGTAGATTCTTTACGCTTTCAACGCGCTTCATACACATCAAGACGACTGACCTTTGGACACTTGGTCTCTGCACCTGTATCATCCCCATTCTACAGATGGGACAGGGAAACGGAGGCGAGGTGGCTGGACTGTGGTGGCATAGCTCCTTGAAAAGTCTGTGCCGTGTGACACTTCATTTGACAAAATTAGTGGGGAATGACTATGATTCAGTCTAGAGTGGAGAAACCAATCTAAGAGTTTTTTTTAAAAAAAAAAAAAGTATGAGGAGTTTGTTATAACTTCCATAAGTCAGAAATTTCCCATTAATTTGAGAATTAATGAGAGGAGAACTCAACAGTCATGACTAGGAAAAGCCATTTCACTGCCACCTCCATACTAGCTAGGCATGGCATCCTATGCCAGGACAGCCTTTTAACACAATCAGCTCCTTGCTTTGCTTCTGACTTCTGCTCAGCCTACAGATTCTAGAGTCTTGACCTAGACATCCTACAGCCACCAGCTTTTCTTCTGATGCTGATAATACATCGGAGTTAACGTAGAGAAGGTGCTGGGCATCCTGGCTACAGAAGGCATACAGAATTTTAAACTGATGTGAGATCTAAGAAATGCTGTCTCTCAAAACAGCTCAACCATAATCAGCCCACGGGGAAAGAAAGGGAGAAACCTAGCTCAAGTGAAGCTGTTTCCAGATCAGCAGAAATGCTAATGGATTTATGACCATGACTTTTAAACTTCCTCAAGGCAAATCCTCAAAGTCTGTCAGGTGTTCTGGCCACGGGTTATGAAATAATGACTAGCAAATGATTGCCTTAAGCTTGACTGCATGCAAAGTCATTGACCCTGTATCAAGGGACCTGAGGTCAGATTTCATTTGTATTTTATCAAGTGCAAGAGTACTAAGTCTGGGACTAAGGCACACATGCACAGTTTCATATATTATTTATTCTTGACAGTAACTGCTAATTTGGTGGGAACACTACCTATTTCTATTGAGAAAACTCAAGCATACATGGCTTGAGTAACTTCCCCAATATCACACAACTTGTAAGATCAGGATGTAGATGAATAATAAGCATTCTTATTAAATAAAAAACACAGAGCCAAATAGGGGTGAAAGCCTTAGAGATCATGAAAATAGGAATAGCTCCCAGCTAACCTTACCTCATCAGGACGCAGCTTCCAAACTGAGCTACTTCCTGTCTACCCACACCTTTATTGCCTTGCTGTTCTGCCCTCTCATTGGCTCTTAGCCCAGCTACCACACGTCCTTATCACTGCCTGTCTGTACAGACATCCAAGTCTCTATGGTTGGTACTGGGATTAAAGGTGTGTGTCACCACACTTGGCTCTGTTCCCTAGTATGGCCTTGAACACACAGAGACCCTGCCTGCCAAGTGATCAGATTAAGGGCGTGTGCTACCACTGCCTGACTTTTGTGTTTACTTAAAATGGCTTGCTATTTCCTCTGATCTCCAGGCAAACTTTATTTATTAACATACAAATAAAATATGACCACATTTCAGTACAAATAAAATATCAGCACATCAGGACAAGCTTAGAAATCAAGTTTCTACATTTCCAAAGACAATATTCATTGTATTAGTCAAACTAGTATAATTCCCATCAAACTCTCACGAAGCTGATAGTAAATGAATTAACATTCATTTTAAAGGTCTGTGCAGAAACTCACAAAAACTCCTGGAAAACATATCTATTAATTAGTATTAATAAAATATATGATTTATAAAGTCTTTAATTTACACCAGTCATTATTATGAGGTCCCATGTATATATAATGTATATATAATAACAGCAACAAGTAACTTCCCACACATTTCTAGTTTTCTGAGCTTCAATTCATCATAAGCTGAAGTACCACTAAACACAGAGTGTTCTCCATGACTTAGGATGCAGTCATTACCATCACAGACATCAACACTGCCCGAAAAGCTGCAATTTGGCTTCTAGATTAAGCATCAAAATGCAGCGCAAGTTCTTGGTCTAGCTCCACTTCTAATAATCATTTTTAACCACTTTCCATCTCCATCCCTTCACCTTCTGCCTTTAGTGCAATAGATAAAGACTAACCTTCCATTAGCTGCATTGTTCAGGTTCTGCAGCTCTCAGAGACTAGAAACAAGACATGCTGAGCCATTAAATACACTGTGAAAGTCCCAAGTGGCATTTGTTTAACTTTTACATACAGCGTGCTATGAAATGAGCAACTGCACAGAAAATAAAAATGTTAAGAGCCTTCCCTGCCAGGCCATTAGAGTCGGAGAAGAAAAGGCAATTGTTCCTTTGTGTGGCTCGTCACACCGTGTGGTAAGGAGTGTTTTATTCTGTGATATTTTTCTGGGGTGATTGAAAGTTAAGGATCTCACTGACTAGATTAATTCCCAGTTTCCACAGAAGTACCTAAGCATCTCTAAAGGTGGGCATTAACGCGAACTTGGGAAGATTCTATATCCACTGATAAGGTCACGCTGCTGGGATAATCCGTGGGGACAGAGGACAATGACAGGGATCCTGGGAATATGTGAGATCACTAGACAGCAAACAAAAGGTGCTACAAGTCTATTGTGAAGGGAATCTTACCTATGGCAGAGTCTACTTACAGGAATTTTGATGTGAGAATTCTTAAAATTACCTACTGTTTAAGGTAATAAACTGTGCTCTCTCATTTTCCTTCTTTTCTTTGCTTTTTATTTTTGTGGGATTTTTGTTGTTGTTGTTGTTGTTGTTGTTGTGTTGTTGTTGTTTGGGTGAATAGGATTCCTGACATTTAAGCTTTAAGAATGAATAAATTCTAGAGCTTCCATTTTGGCCAGAAACATACTTTTCAGATCTATCTGACAGTGTTTCCCAGAAATCCTCCCCTGACAGGCAGTGTGTACTGGTGAACATCCATGTCCTTTGTTAATCTTCAGGAATCCCTTCTTTGGTCATTGGAATTTTCATTTTACAGATAGCTGATATGAGGCTCAGGAGATTAAGTTCCCTTGAGTATGAGACATAAATTTTCACATTCTGAGCATCTGATGCTGTTATCAACACCCAAAATATACACATGGACTATCTTGGCATATGCCCTACGGTCCTCTGCCAAGGTTGCTGGGCAGAACTAGGTAACAGTTCTAGGAACTAGGGAGTCAGTAGCAACATTAGCCAAAAATTACAGAAGCCACGCAAACCTCTTCACATGTATCGTTTATTTCCTGTGTTTTGCTTTCCTGTTACAGGCCAAAGAGAAAAGAAGCATAGCTAAGAAAATAAATGCCAACTCCAGAGACGGGTGTTGCTCATTCTACCTTAGTCTTAGTGAAACAGGAGTCATAGCATTTAAAACAGCCCTGCTAAGACCTGCAGATCATCTGATGGTGGCCCTGTATTTTAGATGTCAGAAGTCTGTACCTCTGTTGTCCCCACGGTTTCAAAGATTATCACAGACGACTAATTGATCAGAAATGAAAAAGAAAAGGTGTTGGCGTTCCCCTTTCTCCATCTTCAGCGTGCCGTTATGTAAGCGTTATGGTACCTTGCATTTGCTCCAGGCACTTGCACAAACCGTGGAGTGATCGTGCACTCCAAGCAACAGTTTTTAATCTAAAATCCCAATTAGATTCCTATCGCACAGAGCATGTAGCTTGTGGCTTGCTGCTTAGGCAAACAACTTCAGAATGCTCTTCTAGGACGATGAAAGCTGAGGCAAAACAGTTTTATGGAGACGAGAGAGGAATGGCCTGAATTTTGACTTATCACAAGACTAAACTTGAAAAATCACATCGTCTCATATTTTGGAATTTAGATTATAAGAATTAATGTGAAGTGAAAACATCCACGTGTATTTTTTTTAAAGAACTGATATTTTAATAAGATGCAGTGAGGTAAATTTGCTAGCACTGAGCTCAAAATAGTATGTTCTAGAATTCTTTCTTGAATTAGCTATATGTTATCCATGTAAACTTTGAAACAAAGAAAATTATAAATAGCGTTATCTTATTTTTTATTTCATTATGTTTATTGACCAACCATATTCCAGGAATTTCCATAAATGGATTAATATTTACTGTTTTACTTTACCAAACCAAATTCTCTAAGGGGAATAAAAATTCACTGTAGGGCCATTTCACTGGCTTTTATTGGAAGTGCTATTTGTTATTTTTTTTTTTTAACTAGCATCTTTAAATAGAGGAATGTGGCTCTAACTCCAGGGATCTTGACTACAGAGCAAAGTGTGCTCCTGGACCAGAGGATGCATTTGCTCACATTTTAACAGTAGCTTACTCTTTGCTGCCACCTAGTGTACAGTTTCTAGCATAGCAAGCTGCAAAATGGCCTATTTGCATAAAACAGGCATAGAAAGAAATCCTAGTTAGTCTAGCATATGATTTTATTTCTTTGTGCATCAATACTTGAAAATCGTACTTCTTTACTTTCTCTGATTATAAAAAATGAAACTCAGACATTGATATCAAGACTTCAGTGAATATTTTTGTACATCATAAGAACACTAAAAATCATCATTTCAACGGCATATTATGGTGTGATAAGTTGAGGTTTAGCCAGCATAGTGTTTATGCACATTTATAAAATGTTGCAGCACAAAGGATCCCCAGACACCATTCAGTTCTTGATCCACCACCACCACCCCTTTTTTTGCAGATGAGGACATTGAGGCCTGGGGGATAAATGACTTATTCAAAGTTACAGAAACAGCTATTTGTCAATGCAGAACCAGAAAATGGGTCAGCCTGATCCCAATACAGGGATTCTTCCTTGTGTGTCCTTTTTGATCAGATGTCAGAGTTAGTATTGTAAGGTGACCCATGTTAGAAAAACAGGAAAGGCACATTTCGCCCCCCCCCAAAAAAAAAATCACACTCAAAATTATACTAGTTCACAACATTTGACCATTTTTTTTCTTGACTCACCTTGTAAATATAACATTTAACAGTGAGGGATGAGAAATCATGTGTTTTTACTTTTTAAAAAAATCACTAAAAATAACTTTTTTCTTATAATCTATACCTAATTATCGTCTCTCCCCAGGCTTAAAGAATTTTTTTTAAGTAGTTGGCAATCTACGATACCAATAATTAAATCTGTCTTGGGTGTTAGACAGCTTGTAGTGGCCATAACAAAACCCCATGGACTGGATGATTTAAACAGTGGCAATACACTCTCTCACAGTTAGGGAAGCTGAACGCCTGATCTCAGGCTTCCATCTATTCGGGTTTGGGGGCCTTTTTCTGTGTCTGCTGAAGATCACCTTTGTACTATTCCTCTCTCCTTCTCTGTTCCTCTTTGAAGGCTGCAGTTTCACTTATTAGGTTCCTGCTCATTAACCACATTTATTTCTCCTCTCCCCACCACCCCGATCTTTACTAACACTTATCTCATACTGGCCTTTGCCAGTATAGGATACATGTAAAGGGGCTGGAGATGTGGCTCAGGGATTAAAAACACTGGATACTTTTCCAGAGAGTTTCAGTTCATTGCCCAGCACACATATGACCGGCCACAATCTGTAACTCCAATTCCAGGGCATCTAGCACCCTCTTCTGGCATCTGTGGGCATTGTGGGCCTGCAGTGTGTGGCCATAAATGCAGGCAAAGCATTTACACATAAAATAAAAATTTTTTAAAAAGGAAAAAAGGATGTCTGTCATTTCTTTATCTGTAAAAAAACTTCCAAAATGTGAAATACAAATTGTCCTCCACTGTGCTTTAAGACCTTGGGCAAAGTCTTAGGAACAAAGAAATTCTAAGTGTGAACAGACCACTTAACACCATTTAGTCATAGTCTAGGTTTCCTGTTATAGAAGAGGAAATCAGAACCTACAGACATCCCTAATGATTATATTCCTGCTGACTCTAAACGCACTCTCATATTTCTTCCTATGTCTTCCGTTTCACCCTTGAAGAAGACTAAAGTAGATGTTACCCTTTTAACTTTATCTGCTGGGGGGAAAAAGTCAATGGAAAACTGTGCACCAAAGTCCCCAGACTAAATGCATATGCAGAAGTATGAACCTACAGAAACGTCTACTGAGTAAGTCCTCAGCCTGAAAACCAGACTTCCAGGACATCCACAATTAATTCAAACTAAAGTGAGACACTGAAGATGTAATTAAAGACATATGGAAACACGTTTCTAAAGAGCAGGAGGAAGAAGAGGTTGGAAAAGAATGAAGATCAACATTTACACGCTCGGGTTTCTTGGCTTCTTCTTGGTGCTCTCCCACAGCTTCCCCCACCCCCACCCCCATCCCCATAGTTTCCTGTGTGCTCACAATCACCCAGGGGCTGATAGCCAGCAAAGAGAAGATGGAGCATAGGATGGCGCCAGGCTTGCTCCATGCCTCAAAGCAGGCTCAAAACTGCACTCATATACTATGTCAGCTCCAGAAGGATAAAATCAGAGATCCCTCCTGTTCAAATGTACGACAAAAACTGTTTCCTAAAGACATGAGAAAGTATGTTTTTGGAAAGTATTTTTTCTATCAGTCTGGATCCTCACAGGAAACCAAATTTAACTCATAAGCCCCAAGAGACGCCCTGGGATTTTGTCTGTAGAGGTGTTGAGATGTTAAGGTAACCGAGAAGTATATGTGAGACCATCATCACCGGGGGAGGTGGCTGGTACTCTTCCATCCCCAGGAAAGGGAATGAACCAAGGTGCTGACAGGAGCCTGAGGAGATCTGCAGCTGAGAAGGGGACTCTTGACACAAAGCTGTTGTCACAGAGCCCTCAGTACCTCCCAGGAATTTCTCCTTCCTCCAACCTCTCAACCTCTTGCAGGGGCTTCTGGTTAACTAAGCCAATCACAGACTGCCAGCAGGAAAGGAATAACAGAGGTGTGTCTCTGAGACACAACCCAGGACAAAAAGGAGAAGAATTGACCTGGGAGTGGGTGGGGACGGAAAAGAAATCCTGCACCACCTGTTTTTAACAGACGGATGAGATTTCCTTGTATTAAAAATGCAATGTCTGTGAATGCTACTTTTTCAGCCTTTGGTAATTCCGTATTTTGCTAAAGTTAGAAGTGATTTTATACATACAAGTTAGATAAGTAAATACCTAGACTTTTCTTCAAATTGTTGATAACAAAGGCTAGGACAGAATGCAAGACTGCCAGAGGAGCCTACTAATAAACAATAACATCAAGTGGATGTAACCTGTTTGTAGAGTGTCGAGCATCCCGGTATGTGTAAGGATGTGGATAACTGACCGCTCACTTCACTAGGAGGCAGCTGATCCCATCACCAGCAGAGCCTTGCTAAATAAAGTCCACAAGGCTGTGGCAGCACACACGGAAACCTATGGCTAGACCCACCAGCTCCTTCGGAGGGTGGGTAGAGCACACAGTGCATGCGAGTCAGTGAGAGGACAGTCTGGAGCAAGTGCTGCTGCTGACTGAGGCGTCATGAGTTCCTTCACCTGGGAAGTCATCCCAGGACAGAATCCTAACAAGAAAAAGACCTAAGTCATCGCACCTTCCTCGTCCCCTGCTCCCCTGAGAGACTTGGCCTGGGATTCAATTAAGCATAGGTCACATTTTAACAAAATCGCACGCCTGTTCTCCAGACTCTCTTGTCTGTCTTTTGACATCAGAAAATATAGAAATTAAAATGATAATTTGAATTAGATACAAATGGAACTACAGGTTACACTGATATCCAGCTTGAAAAGTGGTGTGCATGTTTGTGTGTGTGTGTGTGTGTGTGTGTGTGTGTGTGTGTGTGTGTGTGTTTCAATAAAATCTGAAACAAAGTCTTTTGATCCTTTGGACTTATTTAAAGCAATCTCTCAGGGTGTAAGAAAAAGAGAGAGAGAGAGAGAGAGCTGAGGGCATGGTCAGTCAGATACTTACCATGCAAGCATTAGGACCTGAGTTTGATCCCAAGCACCCATGTAAAAAAGCTCACATCGCAACATGCAGCTGTAATTCTCATTCCGGGAAGGCAGATACAGGCACATCCAAGGGTCTTGCTGGCAAGGCAGCTTAGCTGGATTTTCAAGCCCCAGGTTCCATGAGCAGACAAGCTCTGCTTTGGTAAGGGCGTCAGAGTTGGGACTAGGAAAGGCAAGCTGGGGAATCTGGTGGTGAGTGATTGAGGAAGATATCCATCTTTGACCTCTGGCCTCAACATGCATGCACTCACATGTGAATGCACATCTGAACACACACACATACATACACACACACACACACACACACACACACACACACACACACCGCTTCTGTTTCTTGCTTTCTTATCTTCCTTCTAAGTCTCCTTACACTTTTCCTGAACCCTTCACTTCCTAGTCCTCCTCATTAGCATCTCACTAGCATGCTGCAATACTACTACCACCTTCCTTCAGAACCAGTGAGAGTCAATGCATTTCACATCCTGTCCTCTTTCCCCCAAAATTTACTTCCTCCCCTACCTCTAGCATTCTTGTGTTAGAAAATTGGCCCCAGAGCATAACTTTGAAGTAAGTAGCCACCTAAAGTTAAATGCAGTCATAGCCCAGACTACCCGATAGTCCTTTAAGACCAACGCAATCCTGGCCTAAGGCTCTCTATAAATTCAGATGAAGGCTCTTTATAAAGTCTTCCAAAATATAATGCTGTGGATCAGCCACTCCTGGAAGCTTCTACATGATTTGATAAAAGGAACAGAATACATGTTTTACGTCTTCCGTCTACAAGCACTTGTAACTAAAGAGGCAGAGAAACACTACACTTGTCTGAATAAATAAAAAATACTACAAAGTATTCGTAATGCACCATGTGTCATAACTCCTGATGTCACCTGACCATGTCATTTCCTTGAAGCCTTTCCTAATACTGCCTGGCTAGGCTAAGCAGCCTCCTTGGATTCCTAGACAGCTGCAGATGAACCTTCCTCCTTAGTCCAACAAGATGTCTCTAGGATATTGCTTGTTTTGAGCCTCAGCAGTCCATACAGTGTCTCCATTACACAGTAGAATCCCAACTTTCATCTGGTGCATTAGTTGTCAAAGATTGAGGAACTATTAAATAGGGAGGCTACACAATGTTCGAAATCACAAGCAGTATTTTCATGTTTAAAAACCATCCAAGATTTGAGCATACCACTTTCCTATTAAGTAGCAACTAGCACATTTCAATAAGGTTGTTTATTCAAATGAATCACAACATATCGAAGTGTTATACAGCACCAGATTGCAAAGGATGGCATAATCCCTGCTGTAAGTGTTGTATGGTAATTGTTATCATCTGCATTAGCTATATGGCAATATTTTATCTGCCTTTGCTGTTTAGTTGCCAATATCCCCTGCATTGCAGATTGCCTTGAGGTAATTCTTAACTCCACAGCCTAGAAGAAAGAGTCTCTAGTGCAGAAAACAACTGTTCATGTGCTAACTGGATCTCCTGAACAGTTATGCAAAACGGAGTCTGTGCTGGATTTTGAATGTGTTCTCCACCAAGTGTCTCTTATCTGAATGGTACCCAAAACTAATACACAGCATGTGCTTTGGTAAGGGCGTCAGAGCTGGGACTAGGAAAGGCAAGCTGGGGAATCTACTTCCCCTTGTTTCCTCCTGATAAGGGTCATTAAAGTAAACAGGAACGAGGCAGGCAGGCGGGTGGGAAAATGCATCCCTGGGGCTCTGTCTACACTGGAAATGGACTCCTCATAAAAGTGGTGCAGCTCAGCCTTTTGTGAAATCAACTTTATTGATTTTACCTTTATTGCCTCTCTGATGTCTGTTTTAATTTCTGTTTCAATTTTTACCATTTGCTATTTGGAATAAGTGATAATTTTAAAAAACATTTACCTACAGTTTCCCTTGGTGTCCGTGATAAGTCATGCATTTACCTTAAAAAGGCTTTTATAATACCACAGAACCGACATTGGTTGAGTACAAAAGCTGAAGTTGAGACTGTTGCTCCTTATTCTGCTGCTGTTTTTCTTGGCCCAGACGGAGGAAAACAGCAAAGCCTTCATAAGTCTCTGGAACACTGTAATTTTCTGAACGTATAGAGATTGTTTGCAGTTAGCTGTGGTCTAAGAAATAAGGACTTAGCCACAGTAAAAAGCTGATTATGTAGCTTTATCTCTTTACAATTCTGTGTACCAGTCTGCCAGCCAGCAACCTCTACCAATCAAAATATCTGTGCTCAGTCAGACCAATAACTGACCTTCAGAAAGACAACCTGAGATGGGCTGCAGTATCTTAGCAGGTTATTTTAATATGTATGTATGTATGTGCATGCCTCCCCTACACACACACACACACACACACACACACACACACACACACACACCATATTACATTACATTTTGTGTTGTATCCAAAATCAGGAGTTCTGTTGCATTAAAAATATTTTCAAATTACATTCATGAACCTTCAGATAATATGCCCTGACCTCCCAGCTTCACAAGTGTCTTTTCTGAAATATCCTCTGGCTTCTTGTGACTGAGAGCCAAAACTCATCACCCCTGTAGGGTAAAAGTGGAGCATTTCAAACCCTGGTTTTCTATTTTTACTCTTGCTGCTTCTCTAATTGCTTCTCTTCTCTAATGAACAAAGCTGATAGCTATGCTTATTTTTCATGCACAAAGTTGTCAAGACTACAGCCCATTCTATAACACCAAAACTAGCAGAAGAAAAAAAGTAGACAATTGTTATTTCACCACCATTAAAAACTTCAATGTTGGGGGCTAGAGAGAGATGGCTCAGAGGTTAAGAGCACTGATTGCTTTTCCAGAGGTCCTGAGTTCAATTCCCATCAACCACATGGTGGCTCACAACCATCTGTAATGAGATCTGGTGCCCTCTTCTGGCCTGCAGTCATACATGCTGTATAGATAATAAATAAATAAATCTTTAAAAAAAAAAAATTCAATGTTTTGAAATGAACAGACAATCCAGAAAGTGGAAATAAATATATGCAAATCACACATTTGATAAGGACTCTGTATCGAGACTACATATGTACATATGTGTGTGTCTATGTCTGTATGTGTGTCTGTGAATGTATGTGTGTATGTAAGTATGTATATATGTATGTATGTATATAGCTATCTTTGTACCTTTATGGCTCAATCATAAACTTGCTGTACCATTTTGGAAGGTAGTAGAATCTTTAGGAGGCAGAACTCTAGGGGAATTTGGTCACAGCAGCGGTAGGGGTATGCAAACCTTGAAGTTCCATTTTCCAGGCCCATTTCTTGTCCTCTCTGTCCTTCCTGACTGTGGGTGCACTGTGACCAGCCGTTATGTTTCCAGGGCTATGCCTTCCCAACAATATGGATTGTACTCCCCAGGAACTGTAAGCCACGTTAAACCTGCCCGCCTTCCCTTCCTTCCTTCCTTCCTTCCTTCCTTCCTTCCTTCCTTCCTCCCTTCCTCCCTCCTTCCTTCCTTTCATTGCTTTTGTGTGGCATTTTGTCATAGCATTGAGAAAAGTAACTAATACTATAATACTATGGATGGATCTTTAAAACATAATACTAAGAAAAATTGTCAGTCACAACATGATCACATGGGCCCAGTGAGACGGTTTGGCAGACAAAAGAGGCCACTTCCCAATGTTGAAAAGCCGGGTTCATTCCCCAGGACCCACATTGTTAGAAGGAGAAAAAAAATCCACAAGCTTCTGTCTGACCTCCATGTATACACTGTGGTGGGCATGCAAGTGTACACATGTACACACAGAGACAAATAAAACTGTGATGTTAAAAAATGACTGCGTGTTGTATCATTTGATTTATATGAAATGTCCAAATTAGGCAAATATGTAGAGAAATAAAACATTACTATTTTCCTAGCAGTACAGGATAGCAAAGGAGTGGTAGTGAGTGCTACCTGGCATGGGATACCATTAGATAGGGGTTTCGACTTAGCAGCAGAGCACTTACAATGTGTGTTTGACCCCTACGTAACCTCTCTCTCTCTCTCTCTCTCTCTCTCTCTCACACACACACACACACACACACACAGAGTTAAAATGTAATGATACACAACTCTATGACTACTCTAAAACAACTGACAAATATCAATTCAATTGAAGTATACCTTAAATTAGTGAGATTTGTTCTATACAAATTACTTCTCAATAATGATGTGTGCACTTGTGTATGTATATCATGTACACTGGTTCACTGTCATTTTTCTTCCTCTCTTACAGTCAAGTCGCTGGAGCAATACATAGACTGGAGAAGAAAGCATAAAACCACCCCAGTATTTGCAAGAATTTAAAAGCTGAAACAACTGAGCCTTCAATAACTTCCACGGAATTGCTTTTTGATTTCCTTTACAGAGTATGAAAAAAAAAATGACTTTCCCTAGTTCAGCCTGCAAAAACTGCCGTCTGACACAGACTCTCGGAATTCTTGTCCACACACAGGAAAATATAGATAAAGAGAAGCCTTAGTGAGCTAAATCTGTGCTGTCTTACACAATAGCTACCAGCCTCCACAGCAGCTGAGCATTTTAAATGTAGCTGGCTGGAACTGAACTGTGCTGTACATTTACAACTCCCACTGGATTTATTTTCTCAAGGTGCTAAGTCTCATTAGCAAGTGTTATCACATTTATTATATGTAGAAATGATATATTGAATTACACAAAAATACATCATTAAATTTATTTTACTAGGTTGATTTTATTTTCATGAAGTTACTTGTCGAATATTCAAAATTCCATATGTGGCTTTCGCTATATTTTTATAATATGGATTAAATAAATTACATATATTGGATTATGTATTTTAGACTGCCCTGGTCTAGAAATCTAAGGACTAAATGGGATCATCAGACTATTCAGTATAAACTCCCAAAAGCTCAGGACAAAAAAAGAATGTTTCTGCCGGGCGGGCGCACGCCTTTAATCCCAGCACTCGGGAGGCAGAGCCAAGCGGATCTTTGTGAGTTCGAGGCCAGCCTGGACTACAGAGTGAGATCCAGGAAAGGCGCAAAGCTACACAGAGAAACCCTGTCTCGAAAAACCAAAAAAAAAAAAAAAAAAAAAAAAAAAAAAAAAAAAAATGTTTCCCAATAAAGCTGTTGAAATGGGTGTATAATACTGCAAGAAATGGAGCATCTAGGACTGGAACTTCTCCCTCCCTGCTCTCTCTCCCTCCCTCCCTCCCTCCCTCCCTCCCTCCCTCCCTCCCTCCCTCCCTCTCTCCCTCCTCACAGGTTTAAAATCTCCAGACAAATCTTAATGCTGGGCTTCCTGGATCTGCCTTAATAACATTGGCAAAAAGCAAGATGCATAAACCTTGAGCTTTCTAAATCTCTTATGATTGAACTGACCATAATTATTAGTTTAAATCTATCTCATCCACAAATCATTAGCTCCTTGGGGGCAACGAATGCTTTGTTTATTTTTGGCACATACTCAGCCTGGAGTGGATAGTCAATAGATCCTCCTTAAACTTGAGATACATAGGAAAAGTCACAGTTAGCCAGCCCCTCACTGTCTCCTCTATGTTTGTCAGTTTTCCAAATCCGGAGTCGTAAAACCCCATGGCATTACCAATTAGCAGAATGAATAATTAAAACTTTACCAGGGAAAGATAATGTTTATATTTAGTCTACAAATTTGATCCTGTGCTGGATGATATCTTTAGATGATGAAAACACAAACGTAGTGTGGGCCATGGGATCTAAAAATCTTGATACTCGTCTTGTTACTCAAGGTTAATCTGTTGTGTTCTGAAACACCAAACAAATGAGTGAATGGAGGGCAATGTGAGTGTGAAACCTGAGCCAAGCCTGATGTCAGTGGGAGTTCTTGAAGAGAGCGCAAGTTTGTTCTTGGCTGCTAGCCTATGTCAAGCTGTTCACTTATTAGTTTGTTTGTTTTTTCCTATTTTTAAAAGCAATTTTAATGAGCATAAGGACAGATGTTTATCCTGGAAACTAAGTTGCAGCGTTGCTGGCGCTACAGACGTACATGCCTCTGGGATGGCTGTGACACTGAATATATTATTTCTGACACTTAAGAAACCAAACAGCAGGAACCCTGGCTCGATTTTTGTGGGCATCAACTGCTAATGGAGCTGATAAAGCTGATGTGTGGGAAAGTGGCTGCGACTGAAATATGTGCTGAAGCGTTTGCATTAGAGCTTTTTAAAAACCCCGAGCTTCAACCTCGATTTGGTCATTTCTTGCTTTGCTAAGCAATATCATAATGCGAACAGTCAGTTTCAAATCAAACACATTTGCATTACTCTCCCACTGCCACAGCATTAGATTTGGGAGACAGTCATATAACTTGCCGTGAGTAGGAATCATGCTGAGAAAGAGCATTCATTTCATCTTCACTCAATTCATTAATGCCGAGCAATTAACAACTTCAAACCTACAATAATTTTCCCATCATCTGAAGCCAAAAATATAAAGCAAATGTTGAAAATAATAGCAGGAAAGTGTTTAAACATCCTAAACTTAAAAGTGTTTTATTTCATTTTCTTGTTTTCAAAAAGGATACACTTGAAATGAAATTATTCCCGACTAAAATACAGAAAATAGTGAATTGCTATTCAAACCCATTTCAAAAGTGAGGGCTAGAGAAATGGCTTAGCAGTTAAGAGCACTATGCTCTTGCAGAAGACCTAGGTTCATTTCTTACCACCCACACCAGACTACTCACAACTATCTGTAACTCCAGTCCTGGAAGATCCAATGCCCTCTTCAGGTCCCTACAGGCACTTCATGCATGGGGTGAGTATAAACTCATGCAGGTGCACACATATTACATACAAATAAATAAATGAACAAGTTTTTTTGTTTTTTGTTTTTGTTTTTTTGTTTTGTTTTGTTTTTTGTTTTTTTAGTCTACATGCTTGGGCTGGAGAGATGGCTCAGAGGTTAAGAGCATTGGCTCTTCTTCCATAGATTCTGAGTTCAATTTCCAGCACCCACATGGTGGTCACAACCATTTATAATGAGATTGGGTGCCCTCTTCTGGCGTGCAGACATACATGCAGGCAGAACACTGTATACACAATAAAAAAGTAAATTTTTAAAGAAAATCTACATGCTTTGAAAGAGTTTTTTAGTCCTGATAGTAATGTGAAACACTTTCTGCAAAATAAGCCTTAAAAAATTACAGTAAACAATCCATAAGACACAGAGCTATAAAAATCAGTGCTACAACATTGAACCAATGAAAAGACACAGGAAGCCATCAGGAGAATGTGTACCTTTAGGGAGCTAGTGTCTTCAGTCCTTATGTTTTTGAACAATTGTTCTTTTCCAGTTGCTTTGTTACCCTGGACCACTCTGTACACAGACATGATCATCATAACTTCAACCAGAAACTCCTCTGCAGGACCACAGTTGGACTTCAGCATCCTCCAGCAGAAAAGGTTTTTAACACTAGCCCCAATCTCCTTTCAGTTCCGTCGGAAGACCACTGATGTGCAGTCATCCGGCTTCCAGGTTTCATGTTAAGGTTTGAGAAAGTCCTAAAACTTAGATCTCAGAGAAGGCAGTACACTCCAGTCAAGGCCTGACTCTCTTATGGAGCTGAAATTTCTTTGGCTCACTAATTTTTTCACTAGTCACTGGTCCATTTTCCAATTTCTTCCTCTGAGGCAATCCTCCTCTTCAGTGCCTCAGTGAACCCATTCTTCCCCGGCTCTCTCTCTCTCTCTGGATGACTACTCTTCTCTCTGACATGCTTTCTTGGAGAGCTTATCATTCACTTTTATTTTATTTTTTTATCACTGTTGACCTTGACTTCTAGATCAACACACCACTGTCTTTTCAAGTGTCTGTACCACTACATTCCCTGCTAGCAAGCATGAGACTACTATTTGAGATGGCCAGATCACTGAAAGCCATTTGTTTTGGAAGAGGAAGAATATGAAAGGTGAACACTTGATTGCTGGCCATGCTTGCCATGCAGTATGAGATGATTTGTGAAGGAAGTGAGGCTTAAAGTTACCCCGTTGGCCAGATCACTAAGGTGAGAAATCTACCTGCTGTTTATCAGTTCACTCAAGCTCTCTCCCCTTCTCTCCTTCTCTTCCTCCTCTCCCTCTGCCTTACTGTGCTTTCTATGAGAAGGTCTTTGGAAAAGAATGTTTCATTGACACCTGGCCCGTACATCCTAGAGCATTGCTGTTCTCAGACATTGATGTTCATTACAATCACATAAAGAAATCTGATTCCCCAGTTACCTCCCTCTCTATCAGCTTCACGGGAATTCTTTCCCAAACATCAGAATGTTTTACAACTCCCCTGGTTAACTCCTCTGTGCACTAAACTTTGAAAGTTGGCATTGATGCATTAGTTAAAGGTTAATAATTTCAAGCTACCAGTTTTGTATCGAAGAGATCTTCAAATTTCTGTAGTCTAAAAATAGGCTGTGGTAAATTGATGCAAAGCAATTCCAGCCTGCCACTGGAAGTGACATACTAGTGTGTTCAGTTCCTATGATGTAATCACAAAGTTTCTTTAGAAGCAGATATGAAGACGTATTTGGAGCAATACAAACAGAAACAGAGAAAAGCAGTACCCATGGGCTCTTGAAGCCCACATTACCAAAGCCAGAGGCTTGAACAGTGAACTTCAGGGTGAAAAAGAATGAGCAAGACTTGAGTTCTCAAAGCTCTGAAAATCCTTGGTCCTGAAGATTCATGGTGGTTTATATCACATGACTTAGAGAAAATTCCCCATCCCTGCAGCCTGAGTCTGTATTTATTATACCTGTCTGCGTCCATGTTCTGTGCAAACTCAAAGGGCTGAACTAAGAGCAGGGTACAGGTTCCAGACACAACCAAAAAAAAAAAAAAAATGGGGAAACAGAATAGAATGAATAAGATGCCAAATCCTCTTAATTTCTGGAGATACATTTTTCTGTGCAGGAGTCCATCAAGCCCCAGTCTTACTGAAAGTATCACATCATGAAGAGGAAGGAGCCAGAAGCAGAGTGCCAGAATCCAGGTATGAGCTGATCACACAGATACAGCATGGTCTGCTTTCCTGTCAGATAAGTGAAAACACTTTAAAGAGGTAGATTAGCATACCTCAGGCCATTGTTCCCATTTCTGTAATGGATTTTCTAGACTATTCTTTTCTGATTGCTCCATCAATCAAGTTCAACATGTACCAGATATCTGTTTATGTAGTCTGTGGATGCCTGTGCAGGGTTTGCAAATAAAAGGAAGATTTTTTTTTTTTTGTCATTCTCAAGATCAATTTTCACTTCTTGGGAACAGCATCACTCCCAGGTAAAAAGATGTGCGATATACATATGAATCTTGATTCTATTATCATATTTCTATTACCTACATAATACAGAAAATTTTCAAAGCAACATATAATTGAAAATTCATGACATTCAAGTACTATTACAACATAACATTGAAACTAAAAGCTTCTCAAAGGCAGTCACTAAGGTTCATCTATACAAGTCTTAATTTCTTGTTTTTGTTTTTTTTTAAATAAGGTCTCAACACATAGCCCAGGCTACGCTGAAACTTGTTGTGTAGTCCAGGCTGGCCTTGAATTTACAGTAACCCTGCCTCAGCCTTCCCCAGTGTTGGGATTCCAGGCATAAGCCACTGTGCCCAATTCAGAAACCCTTAATAGCACAGAAAACTAATCAAGCACCATTTGTGTTCAACATGAAAAGGGTGTGTGTTTAAAGACTTTGGTTTGATTCTAAAAATCATGAAGGTGAACCACTTTCTGAAAATGGTCACAGTTGTACACAGAAACAAGAAACACAGTGTAAAGGAAATCAAGCAGAGAGGTGGGAGGCCATCCATCATAAATGTGGCAGGCTCCTTCATGGGCACAGTTTGTAGAGCAGCACAGTAATTTATGAATGGTCCCTCAGACAAAACGTAGATCTTTCAGTCTTTGTAGTGTATTATACTAAAAATGGAGAGAAAATGCTGAATAAATGACTGAAACTCTATGCCTCCTGGTAGCTTTAAGAAGTAAGTGTGGTCTGTAATGAGGAAAACTGAATGTAGCTGTGTATGTGCATAACCTTACTGACTCATACTCTCTCACCCCTTCATAACAGACTAGAGATTGACAGCATGATGTTAGCCCTAGAGAACTTGGCAGATCGTTTTCCTTGTAGGTGACATATGTCATCTTTGAAATATGAAAGCAGCCAAATGAACTTCAGATGGTTAGCAAAGCATAGGTTAATTTTAAATGTCCTTGTTGAAGTCAGGGAAGAGAACCTCTTCTCACTAGAACATCCATGAGCAATCTGGATGCTGACACAGATGATAAAGGCAGCAACTGGAGTCAGATAAAGGGGACCAGCAGTGGAATAAGCGGCGAAAACTAGGATTACATCTTAGAGAGGAGGTCAGAGTTGAGAAAGGTGATGATGTAATAAGACGACTTGGTTGGGATTGTATAAATACCAGGGGAAAATGGAACATTCTAATCCACCAGATTACACAACTTAACCCAATGTAGTACCTTTTAGAGACATTTTTATAATTGTATAGGATAAAATGCTTCATTGTGGCATTTTCATATGGCACTTTGACCATATTCATCCAAAATTATCAACTTTTGCCCTTCTGTGACAGGTCTCTTCCCAATCAACGACCCTTTTTTCATGTCTTTTTTTGATGTAGATTCTACATAAATCATAAACATGAAATTTTTGTCTTTCTGAGTCTCATTTATTTTGCAGAACATGGCAGTATTTTGTTCTAGATGTACTGAATAAAAATCCACCATGTGTACATACTACTTTTTCTGTATCCGCTCATCTGGAAAGTTCTGCCAATAGCATTTGACTCAGTCTGTTATATTTTACTCCAGAAATCTCTTGTAATACTGGCTATGTCCTCTCTAAAAATAGTCTCTTATTTCAAAGACCTTTCTATGTTCACAGATACAAAGTACTGAAACATGAGTGACATTGCGTTTCAAAAGAAGAGCCAGATACAGCCGTGAAGTCTATATATTATTTTCCATTTGTTTGGAGTAGTCACATTGTTTCCATAGAAGCGGAAGGCACATTAATGATTGTCAAGGGGCAGATCACTGGGAAGTGAAGAGTGAATGAGTAATGCTCATGTCATTTCCACTTAAGTGACAGCAAACATTCTGGAACCAGATAGGGTTCATGGTGAATGGTCATAGCTGCAAGCAAAGATAAAACCCACATAAAGGAGCCTGGTAGGGGATGCAGTGAGTGTACCAGAGGAACAGAGCCTTTGGTGTTGGGAAGGCCTCTGGCTTACACACAGGCTGGGAGAGGTAAAGCTCACTGGCTTCACAGTGGCTTCCACAGAGGAGCTTGGTTTCCCATCAATCAGGGAAGGCTGCTGTTTTGTCTTGCTCCCTCCACTCTACTGACACCGAAGGATATTAGACAGAATGGGCAAAGTAAAAAGAGGATCATCTGAGCCCATTCTCCTCCATCTGTTTTCATCTCCCAATCCTCTCATGATATGCCTGTCACATTAGACATATTTAGCACCTTATTCCCCATTGCGTATTCTTTTTATTCCCACGTCTGTGCTTTTGTCATGTCGTGTAAGTCCATGTGTCCCCAAACAAATGACTCTGTGATTTGTCACACATGTAGGAATAGAGCTATTCCTCTCTTATCCATACTTAGCTTAGATTCCATATCCAGGCTAGATTACATTCCCAGTCAGTAGACTCCCTAATTGCATATAGTCTCAAATCTCATACCTTTCTCTTTTCTCCGCTGCACATACACCTGTGTGGTTAGCCCTGCCTTGATAGAAATGCATGTCCATGAAATCTAGTCGTACATTAAATGTGTAATAACCAACACCCATAGTCGCTCTTCCCAACCCCACCCACTCTTCTCTTCCCCTAGGTGTGAACTCCTTCCTACTTGTGTATCTTTATGGCTCCTCCTCTTCTGATTCGTGCTTCAGCTGGCTGCTCTGCTCTCACGATGTGAGAAATCCCTCATTGTTCTCCCACGAGAGTTCCACAGGCTGTGTATCTCCTTACCCTTCCTGCTCCCCTCTCTCTCTGCTCATCATTCTGTTCCTTATTTAGGCCTTCTTCTATGCTAAATAAATACTTGTTAATATTTCACTTAACTCTGTTAGTTTTACACTATATCATTTGTGCTATTTTTTAGTGATTGCCTAGGAATTACAATATACCTCATCAGTCTTTCAGAATAATATTATTATAATTATCACAAAATATCTAAACTTTGCCCTTCTAGGTATTTTTCTTCTATCCCAAGCCTTCATGCTATGACTATGACACATATCTCGGTATGTGGCTAACTCTGCAGGTTTACAATTACTGCTCTATAACCACACTGTCCCTGAAAGTGGTTATAAGAAGTGATAAAGGCATAGGTCCTTTCATGATTTCCCATGCATTTGTTATTGTTGGTTTTTTCAGAGTCTCACTATGTAGCCCAAACTGGCCTTAAGCCTATAATCTTCCTGCCTCACTCTTCCTGAATCCCACACATCTATCATCTTTTCAGTCTTTATTTCTTCCTACAGAATTCATATTTTTACCTAAAGCATTCTCTTTCAGCTTAAACAAGAGCATCTTATATTACTACAACCAAGTTTCCTCAGTCTTTATCTATAATGCTTTGCTTTACTCTCATTCATTTTAGTTTTAATGTAGTGTTTTCTATTTAATAATGTTCATTTTTTTTCATGCTAGCTATTGAACCCAGAGCCTCAAACCTACTAAACACACTACCACCCCTGAACCCCAGGCCAGCTCATTGCCACCATTCTGAAACATTGCTTTACTGTGTGTGCACAGAGTGCTTGGTTAACAAACCTGTGCTTCTCAGCAGAGTATTCATTCTGCATGCTCTGCTGTGGACTGTCCCTAATGAAGGCATCTGTTAGTCGGATTCCTATCCCCATTGTGTCTAGGTCTAAATAACTTGGAGTTTATCCCAGTCAAGACTCATTAAAGTTCTTAGATTTGTAAATTAATATTTTGGTAAATTTTAAGATTTTAGCCATTTTTCTTCACAATGTTCATGCTTCTTTCTCTATTTCTTTTCCTCACCTCACTAAAGATATATCAGTACAAATTGTATCACTTCACAAATTTCTCAGATATAATCATTCTACTTGTCTTTTTTCTCTTTGTATTGTTCAGATTTGGGTAACTTCTATTTATCTTTTGTTTTTGTTGTTTTGTTGTGTTTCATTTTTTAAGACAGGATTTCTCTGTGTGTATTCCTGGCTGTTCTAGAACTCACTCTGTAGACCAGGCTGGCCTTGAACTCACAGATCCACCTGCCTCTGCTTCCCAAGTGCTGGGATTAAAAGTGTGCACCACCACTTCCCTGCTGTCTTTTCTTAAAGTCTACTCTTAAAAAGATTTTTATTAACTTTTAAAGCTAGCATACAAAGTAGGAGGAAATTATGGTGTTGGGGATGCTGTGAATGTGGTGTCCAGACTGATTGATAAGTAAAATGCTGATTGGCCAGTAGCCAGGCAGGAAGTATAGTATAGGCAGGATAAGCAGGGAAGAGAATTCTGGAAAGAGGAAAGCTGAGTCAGGAGATGCTGCCAGCTGCCGCCACCATGAGAAGCAAGATGTAAAGGCAGAACTGGGAAAAGGCACCAAGCCATGTGGCTAAACATAAATAATAATTATGGGTTAATTTAAGTATAAGATCTAGCTAGCAAGAAGCCTGAGCCATTAGGCCAAACAGTTTTAATTACTATAAGTGTCTGTGTGTTTATTTGGGTCTGAGTGGCTGTGAGCCAGGTAGGACCAGGAAAACTTCTGGCTACATTATGGCATTTTCACACCTATGTGGCACTGTTTCTGTCTTGTACTTTGTATATCCCTGCTCTCCCTGCTCTTCTCCATCTGTAACCCCTTCTGCTGGTCCCCTTCAATGCTCCTGTCTGATTTCACATTAGACTTACTCAACTTCTTTGTCTTTATCCCTCTCCCTTACCATTCTTTCCTTTCTTCTGATGGGCCCCTTTCTACACACACACACACACACACACACACACACACACACACACATCTAATTACAGACCTAGAATACAGGTGATATTTGTCCTTCTAAATATGGCTTGTTTGCTTGATAATGACATCTAGTTCCATCCATTTTCTTGCAGATGTCACAAGCTCCCTTTTTCTTGATTGCTAAATAGAATTACTTTGGATGGATGATCATATTTTCTTTAGCCTTTGATCTGTTGATGGATATAAAGAATTATTTCATTTCTTAGCTATTCTAATTAAAGCAGCAGTAGACATGGATGTGCAAGTGTCTCTATGGTAAATCTTAGAGTTCCTTGGGTGTATACCCAGAATCATCTCTCTGGGTCATGTGGTAGTTCTATCTTTTAGTTTGTTTAAAATGAGTTAATTGATATATCTTCAAGTTCATTTAGTCCTCTTTCTAGTATCTCACATTTTCAATTTTAGTCCTCTTTCTGGTATCTCATATTTTCAATACTTCATATTCCAATTAATTCTAAAGTTTTATTTAATTCTCTATTTTAAAAATAACTTCACATATATGTATGTATGTGTGTGCACCATTATATATAAATACAACCTGATGAGTATATTTTTGTTGGTAGTATATATATGGCTTCAAGGCTGACCACACTGTACTGGACAACTAATAATGAGACTAATCCCTGGGAGAAGCTAGCTCTCCTTCTTCCAGTGAGATATAATTCTATTTCCATTAAAAACATTTTAAAAAAATAAAATAGAGTCCATTGGGTAGAAAAATAACTTTCACCTCTGTGTTGGAATGTTTCTTTACCATTGTATTTTCTCTGAAGTGTACCTGGCTTTAGTTATTTGAACATATTTATAATAGCATTTTAACTCTTTATACACCAAATCCAACACCCAGGGGTGTTTGGAAATAATTTCCAGTCACTGCTTTTCTTCCCAGATTAGGTTATGCTTTCTTGTTTCTTTGTATGCTTCATGAGTTTGTCAATACAGGCTGGCCTTTTCAGGTAACACACTGCAACAGATCTGATTCTAATTTCTACCTCAGGATTACTGGTTGGTTGTTTAGTAAGGTGCCTAGACTAAAGTTACAAAGACTATCTCTCCTCAGATGTGCAGACACTGAGACCCAGTTGTTATTCTCCTTGTTTTTAGCTTACACTTACCTTCCTGCAGATCATCACTGCCTCTTCTTAGCTAACATCTTCATAGCAAAATATTGCACAGAATTTGTTCTTCAACAAGTCTACAAATATTCCATTTTTCTACAGGTGGATCTGTCTGTAAACTGGGGGCACATTAAAACCTTACATATTCCTGATCGCTCCAAGACCTTTATCATGAAGGGATGTTGGATTTTGTCAAATGCCTTTTCTGCATCTAGTGAGATGATCATGTGGTTTTTTTCTTTGAGTTTGTTTATATGGTGTATTACATTGATGGACTTTCGTATGTTGAACCACCCTTGCATCCCTGGAATGAAGCCTACTTGATCATGGTGGATAATTGTTTTGATGTGTTCTTGGAGTCTGTTTGCCAGTATTTTATTGAGTATTTTTGCATCAATGTTCATGAGGGAGATCGGTCTGTAGTTCTCTTTCTTTGTTGTATCCTTGTTTGGTTTAGGAATCAGGGTAATTGTAGCCTCATAGAAGGAGTTTGGTAATGTTCCTTCTGTTTGCGGTGGTCGAGAGACAGCCTTGACTGACCTGCTCTGGTGATGGGATGGCCAAACACCCTAATTGTCGTGCTAGAAACCCCATCCAATGACTGAGGGATGTGGATGCAGAGATCCATGGCTGGGCCCTGGGTGGAGCTCTGGGAGTCCAATTGGCGAGAATGAGGAGGGTTTATATGAGCGAGAATTGTTTGGGACCAAGGTTGGATAAAGTGCAGGGACAGGTAGACAAATGAATGGAAACACATGAACTATGAACCAATGGCTGAGGGGTCACCAACTGGATCGGGCCCTCTGAATGGGTGAGACAGTTGATTGGCTTGGTCTGTTTGGGAGGCATCCAGGCAGTGGGACCGGGTCCTGTGCTCATTGCATGAGTTGGCTGTTTGAAACCTGGGGCCTATGCAGGGTCTCTTGGCTCGGCCTGGGGGGGGGGGGGGGGACTGGACCTGCCTAGACTGAATCTACCAGGTTGATCTCAGTCCACGGGGAAGGCTTTGCCCTGGAGGAGGAGGAAATGGGGGGTGGGCTGGGGGGAAGGTGAGGGGGGCCGGATGGGGGAGAACAAGGGAATCCGTGGCTGATATGTAGAACTGAATTGTATTGCAAAATAAAAATAAAATAAAAAAACTTACATAATTTTTAAACTCTTCTCATGATTTTAACTTTCCACTAAGATCCCTCATACTTCCTCTGCATCTATGCCCTGGTTCTGACACCTAGTGATAAGTGGGTCTCACCTCTGTGATGCATGTGTGTAGTCTTAGCCATAGAGATCTACTTCAGATCTTGGCGTATGAGAAAGCTATGAGCTCCAAAAGAAGTAGAGTTTTCTACTAAGAAAAGAAAAAATAGGTTTATTTTTCTTATGTTGACCCACCATGCATGTGTTTGCTGGTAGATAATAAGGCTTATTATAAAGAAAGGGCATTTTACAGCAGGGCACCACAGAAAACTGTATATATTTTAATATACCAAAAATGTCCATCCACTAATGCATTTTTATTGCATTTTATTGTTATTCTGTGCTAAGGAAAAATAAATAAGTAACCCCTGCAAGCTGTTCAATGTTGTTTAAAACAAAACATTATTTTTTAAAAATAACTGTACTAAACAAGAATATTAGCCAGAAAAAAAATCCAATCAGATTTTCCTCCTAGAATAGTGCAAAGTATCCTCTGTAGCTGTGTCTGATTCTTCCCTCATTACAAAGCTTGGGGGAAAGAAACATGGATGTCAACAACAAAAATAAACAGCCTGGTGCTCTCTGCCTTGGAAAAAAAAAAAAATGACCCTGTCTTATAAATAAATGTTTCAGCCAAAATGAACCAAAAGGGTCATCCGCTATCCTTTCAGCATTGACTATCCTTTTTTATCCCTAAGAAGCCTGTTTGTTTACACAACAAGCATTCATCAATGTCTACTATGAGGCAAACTCTCTACTTGATACATAAAGTGTGTGGGTCTGGCAGCTGTGAAACCTACGTGAGACCAGACTAGGCCCTCTGTACAAGGGAGACAGTTGTGTAGCTTGGTCTGTTTGACGGGCACCTGGCAGTGGGATCAGAATCTAGCCCTGGTACATGAGCTGGCTTTCTGGAACCCATTACCTCTGTCAGACTCTTGCTCACCCTTGATGCAGAGGGGAGAGGGCCATTGGTTTTACTTCAACTAAATATACCTGACTTTGCTGACCTCCCCCACGGGAGGCCTTATGAGGGGGTGGATGGTGGGTTGGGGTGAAGAGGCTGTGGGGGGGGAGCAGAAGGAGGGATGAGAGGGGAATCTGTAGTTGGTATGTAAAATGAATAAAAAAAAAACATTTTAAATTCTAAAATAAGTGCGTGGATGTGTTTCTGTCCTAAAAGGTCTCACAGCTAAGCAAAGCAGCAGAATATCTACACCAGGATGACAGTCTTTCGCACTGAATGCGGTGATATAGAATTCCAACCAGGAGGATCAGAGAACCCTCCACAGAGTGAGTGAAACGTACGAGTTCTGTGGTGTAAACAGAATTGTCTAGCCATTGGAAGAAGAAGCTGAGTACCCTGGGTACAGACTAAAGCATGGGCTATTTAGGAAACCTAAAAGTTATTTTCTAGCTAGGGTTTGGAAGGCATTGCAATTAAGAAAGAAAAAGTCAAAGCCAGAATTACCCCATGAAGTAGTTTATATCTCAAGCCAGGAACTTGGTATTAGCCTCAGTGTTAATAGGAGATGTTGATGGGTCCCAGAAAGGAGTGTCCCACTGGGGCCCTCCCCTCACTCTGTGCTCTCAGTATTGACCTGTGGATGTCTTTTCTACACATAGTGAATATTCATAGAAATAATGCTGACCACTGACCTTGGGGGAAGGTAAATATATTCATAGATAGCATGACTTGAGCAGAGCCTCTACACTATCTTCTTGTTTAGAGGCTAAAGACTCTTCTCTGAAAATTAATTACCAATTAATCACTCTAGATCTATCTACTCTCAAAGAATCAATGTCAAGCAATAAATGCAGTAATCTGCATTTTCTTTTTTATTTTAATTATACCCAGCTTAACTTTTAGGTAGGTCATCACTGCTTTTGCTTGACAGTCAGTGAGCTTTCACAAAGTCCTTGTTATTAGGAATATAAAGCAGGCTGCTGGTGACTCCATGCTTATTTTATTTGAACAAAATTGCACTTATTTTTCAGGATGACGCATTAAAAATTTAGCGCCAGGTGATCCAATACCCTCTTTAGGCCTCTGAGGGTATCCATATACATGTTCTCATACTCTCCCACCCACCCCACCCCCTTCACACACAACTAAAACTAAAAAAAAGTCTAATTTAGTAGTCTAAAAGTCTAGTAAAATTTAGACAACCTCATCCCATCTTAATCTTACTAGTTTATTTGATTATTGAAAAAAAAATGAAGAACAATTCCATCAATGCACAAGTGAAATGCTATCACCCTAATCCGGGAGTTAACATTTAAAGGAGAGTGATGTCTAAGCAAGATAATTTAATTCATCATCCACCCAAAGCTAAATCACCATATGAGAAATTGCTTCTTGATGGAAGTTGTATGTGACACAAACTTCTGTATTAGTTCATTTTCCATAGATTTATACCTTTTAATTGTTTGTTGTTGTTTATTGAAAATAGATTCTTCTATCATACAATACCTTCCAACCATAGCTTCCCCTCCCTTCTCTCCTCCACCACTCTCCCCGAGATCCACTCCCCCTCCCTTTCCTCTTCAGAAAGGAGCAGGCCTCCAGGAAACAACAGCCAAACACGACAAAACAAGATAGAATAACACAAAGCAAAAGCTCTCGAACAGACTGGACAAGGCACCCAACAGGAGGAAAAGAGTCCTGACAGGAGGCAAAAATGTCAGAAACATGCCTGCCCCCACTGTTAGAAGTCCCTCAAAAACCCCAAGCTAACAGTCACAACATCTACACAGAGGACCTGGTGCAGACCCATGCAGGCCCTGTGTTAGCCACTTCAGTCTCTGTGAGCCCATGTGAGCCCTGCTTAGTTGATTTGGTGGGTCATGTTCTCCTGTTGTCCTCCATTCCCTCTGATGACTACAATCTTTTCTCCCCCTCTTCTGCTGGCGTTCCTGAGCTCCCAAGGGGAGGGTCTAGATGGAAACCTCCAATTTAGACTCTCTTCCCTGAGTAATACTTAGCTGTGGGTTGCTGCAGCTGCTCCCATCTGCTGCTGGAGGAAACCTCTCTGAAAATGACTGGACAAGTATCTATGAGTATAGGAGAATAAGATTAGGAATCATCTCATTGATTTTTTTTTTTTTAGACCAATCATGTTTGGTTCTTCCCTATGTCTCTGGGCTATCCAGTCAGATTCATACCTTTTGAAGGAACTATAAAAACTGAGGAAAGTCCCTGCTTGGTGGTGCATGCCTATCATCCCAGTGAGCAGAATGCAGAGGCAAGAAGGTCACAGCTAGTTCAAGGCTGGTCTCATTTACACAGCAAGACCCCATCTCAGAAAAGAAACAGCAGAATCCAAAAACAAAGCGTAAAAGGACTGCATAGAAGCACTCCTTTAAAAGAGTACGGTGAGTGTTAAACACACATTTGTACAAAACTGTTCTGGCGGGGAAATCCCAACATTCACCATGTGAAATTGCTGGGCATGTATGGGCTCTACGGTTCTAAAATTACCAAATGCTTTCAGTTTCGTTGCTAAAAAGTCTCTTAAACTCAAGCCTTTCCTTTATGGCAACACTACAGCCATCCCCGCTCAAACTCTCATCCGGTTCTATGTGGGACGTCACCCCACACCCATGTTCCTTCTCCTGGTCTCCACTTCTCCCTGCCTTCACAATCTCTGCTGGCCCCACATTGGTGGTCACTGGGATGTACAAAGCCATCATATTTTAAAGCATTTACCGTCATACCCAGCCAATTTATCACATAAACAGGTCATGTGCAATTTTCCCTGTACCACAGGACCCAATACTCACACAATAAAACTTTGTATTTGTTTCTTATGGTGACTGTAACTAACTTCCACAGACTTGATGACTTAAAAAGTCCTGGAGGCCACAAGCCCCAAGTAAGTTTCACTAAAATGAAATCAAGAACATATACCATAGTCATACCTGCTCTGGAAGCTCCCAGGGAGAATCCATTCCTTGCTTCTCCTTTGCATGGTAGCTTCCATAATTATTTGGCTTATAAGTACATTTCTCCAATTTCTGCCTCCATGGTAACATTGTTTTCTCCTCTTAGGTCTGGATAACCTTTCTCCATTCCTCATCTTTTTCTTAGAAATAAAAATCACTTTATTATAAAGAGCCACAAATAAAAACATGACACAGCCATTTCCTTCCTGTAAGGATGCTTTTAGTGACAAATTCCATCAAAATAATTCCAAATGAGCCCTTTCATCTCAGGACGGTTAGTTTAAACAAACTGCATGCAGACAAGGTAACATTTAACATTCACAATTTCCAGGAAGTAGGAATGGATATTTTTGTGGCTTTTTTTTTTTTTTTTTTGCTCTAAGAAAACATTTATTTCCTATTTCCAAAGGCCACTGTGTTTCTGCCTTACTGTAAACTGTCACTGTTGACTACTGACACTAGAGGATCCCTTTTCTTTTTTAAGCAATGTGGTGATATTATGTTCCCCAAAATATTGTGTACCCTAATAAACTTATCTAGGGTCAGAGAACAGAACAACCACTAAACATAGAGGCCAGAAAATGGTGGCACACACGCCTTTAATCTTATCACTTGGGAGGCAGAGATCCATCCGGATCTCTGTGAGTTTAAGGTCACACTGGAAATGGCCAGGCGTGGTAACAACAGCCTTTAATCCCAGGAAGTGATGACAGAAAGCAGAAAGGTATTTAAGGCATGAGGACAAGGAACTGGTGCTGGTTAAGCTTTTAGGCTACTAGCAGCAGTTCAGCTGAGATTTATTCTGGATGAGGACTCAGAGGCTTCCAGTTTGAGGAAACAGAATCAGCTGAGGAACTGGCAAGGTGAGGTGATTGTGGCTTGTTCTGCTTCTCTGATCTTCCAGCATTCACCCCAATACCCAGCACCAGGTTTGACTTTATTAATAAGACACTTTAAGATTCATGCTACAAAGCACCTCTCCATGTATTTTCTTAAGTGAATGAGACCATTCATTTAAGATTATATCCGTAGCTCTAATTGTGTAACATCCTGGAAATGGCCAAACTGTGGATACAGTAAGAAGGTAAGTTATTGCTAGAGGTAAGGGGTTGGGATGTGTGAATACACAGAGAACAGGGAATTTTCAGAGCCAAGGAAAATATTCTGAATGATATTACATGGTAGATATATGAACACTGGGAATGAACTGTAATATAAGGCATGGAGTTTGAGAGACAAATGTGTATGGATGCAGATTCATCAACTCTAACAAGTGTGGGACATAGAAATGAAGCCAAGAGTGTTAAGATAGGGGATATTACATATGGAAACTGTACTTTCCACTCAACTCTTTTGTGAACTTAGAATTTCTCTAGAAATAAAATTTATGCTGGGCAGTGAGGCACACACCTTTAATCTCAGCACTTGGGAGGCAGAGGCAGGCAGATCTCCATGAGTTCAAGGCCAGCCTGGGCTACAGAGTGAGTTCCAGGAAAAGCTCCAAAACTACACAGAGAAACCTTGTCTCAAAAAAAACAAAATAAATAAATAAAATCTATTAAAAGATAAGCAAGCAGATGTGTGTATTTAGTACATAAGAATTAGATGTATGAAGTGGTTTGAGAGCACTGTATGAAGTAACACATAAGGTATCCTGAGCTGTAAACATATGATTTATAAGTACTATAAGTACTGCAGTGCACATAAAGAATGGCTTACATAGGCCGGGCGGTGGTGGCGCACGCCTTTAATCCCAGCACTCGGGAGGCAGAGCCAGGCGGATCTCTGTGAGTTCAAGGCCAGCCTGGGCTACCAAGTGAGTTCCAGGAAAGGTGCAAAGCTACACAGAGAAACCCTGTCTTGAAAAACCAAAAAAAAAAAGGCTTACATAACCTAGTGGTCATAAACCTTGGTACTCAGGAGAAATGTCCAGAATAAATGTTTAGATGGGAACTCATAGGTACAAAGGAAATGACTTGAGCCATGAAAGAGTGAGAACAAATTTTTAAAAAATTATTGAAGACTAATGCTTCAGTTCACCCGTTCGCTGATCTCTGGACAGACAGACACAGACCTCAGCCTAATAGTGTGATAAACACTAAGAGCAAAATTAAGCACTTTGAGTAAAAGAAGAAACATTTAGCTCAGTGCAAGGAAAAAAATCTGTCAAGTTTATGTAAGGTGTCTTAGAAAAATGATGGACCAATCTCATGCTTAAAAAGTACGTATCAATTGTCCATGTAAAGACAAGGACAGTTTTGAGGGACGGGTGTGCTAAGACTCGGCTTAGTGAAAACACTGAGCACAGATGTGCAGGTGGTGGGAATGGCTCGTACCTCAACATGTCACTGAAAGAATTAAGTGCTTGGTTTAGGTTAGCAGAAGATGGGTTTATAAGTTTGCAAAGGCAGGGATAGTAGAGACTATTTTCTCTGTTAAGCAATGAGTTCATTGGTGGGTGCATCTTATTAATATATGTTATGTAGACCAGGAGCAGAATCCTACTGAGATTAGAAACTATAAAATGAAATTGTTCTAGTTAGGTTACTATTGCTGGAATGAAACCCTATGAACAAAGCAATTTAGGAGGAAATGATTTATTTGCCTTACACTTCTACATCACTGCTCATCATTGGAGGAAATCAGGACAGGAACTCAAGAAGGGCAGGAACCTGGAGGCAGGAGCTGATGCAGAGGTCATGGAAGAATGCTGCTTACTGGCTTGCTCTTCATAGTTTTCTCAGCCTGCTTTATTATAGAATGTAGGAAGATCATCCCAGGGGTAGCACTATTGCTGGAATGAAACCCTATGAACAAAGCAATTTAGGAGGAAATGATTTATTTGCCTTACACTTCTACATCACTGCTCATCATTGGAGGAAATCAGGACAGGAACTCAAGAAGGGCAGGAACCTGGAGGCAGGAGCTGATGCAGAGGTCATGGAAGAATGCTGCTTACTGGCTTGCTCTTCATAGTTTTCTCAGCCTGCTTTATTATAGAATGTAGGAAGATCATCCCAGGGGTAGCACCACCCACAATTGTCTGAGCCCTTCTCTATCAATCACTAATCAAGAATATGCCCTACCAGCTTACATACAGCCTAATCTTACTGAGGCATTTTCTCAATTGAGGCTCCCTCCTCTCTGATGACTCTTGCTTGTGTCAAATTGACATAACACTAGCCAGCTCAGCAACATCAATCTTAAAAAATCATCCACAAAGTATATGGATGTGTAGAATGAGAAAGAGAAGTTAGCTAGTCGGGTCCACTAAATATGCACTCAGGTTACTGCTTTTATTGTATTACAAGGTCTTACATGTAGTTTTTATATGTACTGTAGTAGTTATGAATCATTTGTTTACAGCTTAGGATTCTTTCTGTTCCTTCAGTGTCAGAAAATGACCTCAAGTCACTCACAAGAGTTAGATAAATCTCTGCTGACTAGCTGTGATGATGTCATAGTCCTCAGCTCCTTCATCTCAAAATTGAGGCAGGTGTTAAGTGATACGTCTTAAGTTGACATCTCCTAAAATATGAAATGCTGATTTGATAATTATGCCCTGTTTTCTCTTGTACCAAACAAGAAAAGAGGAGATATAACTCATACTGTAGCATTATAATCTTTTGGCTGATTTAACTACTGATGCAAAAGGAAATAACTGAAATTGTGGGAAAAGACATCTTCTAAATTTTAAAAAGAATAGCCGTTAAATATTTATGAACAGCACCACTGGTCTGTTTCCAAAAGCTAACAAAACACCTTTAATTTCCCCTTTGCATAAGGTTCTCTCTGGGTCGACCCTCATAGTCATGCATAACACAAAATCATGAAACCAGACTTAGAAAAAGGTTGTGCATTTACATATTTGAAGTTTATATTAATATCTTACTGGCGTTTATGACTGCAGATGCTTTCTCTCTGGTGGGTCCTTGTTCGGTCAATTTGTTTCTAGGTCAGCTGTTTGCTTCTTACTATAATAAATGAGCCAGACAATAGTGTCCTGAACTACCTAACCTGCCAATGTCTGATTTGAAGGAGAGTAAGAGCAATTAAGTACTTAATGACATCCCATTAGCAAAAAGTGAGAAAACAACCTTTTGTGGCAGCATAAAAGTTGCTTCCCTCTCTGTCCTCACATTGAATTCTCCCAGGAACAGTTTCTTTCCGTGGTGATATTCAACACTCTGAAACTTTTGCTACTGTGCTTTTTGCACTTTTGAAAAATGTCAACACTCAGTTTTATAGCTTGTGATTTAACACTTTGGGGGATACTTTCAACCTTTCATAATTTATAGCCATCTCCCAAAAATGTGTGATGGGCACAGTTAAGGTAGCAGTCAGAATGAAAGGTCAGTATATAGATTGGAGTGCTATGAGACATCAATAAAGATAATGGAATATATATATATATGAAGCAGAAGCTAACCCCTTAGTACCTCATCATCTTGTTATAATCTTATTACCAAATTCCCTAGAGAGTTTATCATTTGAAAATGTGCTCTGCTGAAAAACTAGCCTAACACTGCTTCCTCCTGGAATCTTCTAGATGCTTAAAATGATCTAAAGTAATAATATCTTTTCTGTTCACTGTATAACCATACATAAATAGTTTTTTCTCTTCTCATACAGTCTGTAAAAACTAAGGCATTCTGAATTGCAACCTGATTTTATGTTTTCCAACACAGAAAAATTGGGTTTTATTTGTTTTGCAGATGGCGTTTCTTCAAATGTAACCATAAAATATATCAGTTATAATCCTGTTAGATGTACTCAGTAGAAAATGTAATGCTCCTTGAATGTCAGTATTCTATTTAGAACAAAACAGGTTTAAGACAATCCTGGTGGTACTCTACCCAGTAAATAACAGACTCTTTCCTACTGTTCAATATGGAAATCATAACTCATTTGGCATGACAAGAAGCATTGACAATCAGATTTCCCTGTTTACCCTTGATATCTGATGACAACTTTCAAGTTGCTTTATATGTCAAAACTTGCAGCACTTAAGCCACTCAGCCAGAAAGACCAATGAGCTTGAACAGTTAAAAGATCATTATTCATTCATTCATTGTTCAACAAATATTTTTGACATAAACTATACAACATTCACAGGAAAAGAATATCCCTCCCTGGGATACAGCTGTGACCAATACTTACATCTGAAAATTTTGAAGATGTATAGCCACAAGTAAAGACTTTCTGAACAAGGCTCCATTCACTCAGGAATTACAAAGAATTGAAAAATGGGACCTCATGAAACTAGAAAGCTTCTATCATTTTGTCTTTTTTTTTTTTCAGAGCTGAGGACCAAACCCAGGGCCTTGCAATTGGTAGGCAAGCGCTCTACCACTGAACTAAATCCCCAACCCCCTAAAAAGCTTCTGTACAGCAAAGCAACAGTCCATTGAGTGAAGAGGAAGCCTACGGAGTTGAAGAAATTGTTCAGCTATACAATAAAAGATTAATATCTAAAACATACAAGTAACTCAGGGAAAAAAAGCATCAAAAAAAAGTCCAATCAGAAAATGAGCTTTAAATTTGAACAAGGAGTTCTTAAAAGACAAAATGCATAAGGCAACAAAATATTTTTAAAGTGTCCAATATCCTTAGCAGTCAAGGAAATACAAATAAGAGCTACTTTGAGGGGGTTTTTTTTAGCTTACCCCAATCAGAGTGGTCAGTATTAAAATAATATTTAAAAAATGGTAGTAGATGCTGTAACGGATGTGGGAAGGAGAAACCTTTGTTTACTGCTGATGCAGCCATTGTGGAAATCAGTGTGGAGTGTCCCCAAAAAGCTGGAATAGTTCTACCATGTGATCCAGCTATGCCGCTACACAGCATATACCTGAAGAACTTCATATCCTCCTACAGAAATACCTACTCACCCATGCTCACTGCTATTCTATTCACAATAGCTAGGGAGTGGAACCAGTCTGTATGTCCCTTAACTAAAGAATAGGTAATAAAAATGTGGTCCATACACCCAACGGAATTCCATTTAGCTGTAAAGAAAACTAAAATTTGCGGTTGAATGAATGGTACTGGAAATATTATACTGACCACTGTAACACGGGCCCAAAGACACAAACACCACATGTTCTCTTTCATATGTGGATCCTAGCTTCAAATCTCTAGACTTGTGTGTTTGGCTTGAAACACCTATAGAATCCATGAAACAAGAGGCCATGGGTGCTGTAAATATAGCCAAAGGAGGGCAGGTGAGATTATAGGATATAAACAGCATGGGATTGGTGAAGAATAGAGGAAGCTTTGAGTTGGGAGTTAGATGGAAGAGCAAAGTAGCATGGGGGAAGGAGGAAGAAAAATTAAACTAAGGATGGTTGAAAGAACCATATGGAAACCTACCTTTTCATGCTTTCTAAAATTGTGTGTGTGTGTGTGCGTGTGCGTGTGTGTGTGTGTGTGTGTGTGTGTGTGTGTGAGAGAGAGAGAGAGAGAGAGAGAGAGAGAGAGAGAGAGAGAGAGAATATGTGTGTATGTGTATTAGTTAACTAGGGTTTCCCTACATGGAGGGATAATGTTCCTCTCTGAAACTATAGGTTACCAAAAAAAAATCCCTGTAGCAAATGTGGGAAATGCCCTGTTGAGTTGTTGACCAGAAAGTGTTCCAAAGACCATCAAAACAATATAAACTATGGTCATTTCTCTTGGCTACCCTCTAGAACATGATGGTAAGACCCTATTGCTGAATATGCCATACATTTTGATAAAAAAGACATGGAGAAATCAATCTGGTGCTCGAACAGAAACACCACCAGGATGGATAGCATACATAGTGCCAGAGGTGCTATGTAGGTTACCAGGGGAAAAAAAACTCCCATAATAAACTTACCCAGCTGTGAAACCTGTAAACCGCAACAATCACCAGCCCAGCAAGATATGCCTGTTTCTGCAACAGTAGATTGAATGTGATGGGCAAAGCCAACAGCTTTCCCATTGGACTTAAGTCTGATTCCACAATTGAGAACCTATCCTGGTACCATAAAACTGGCTAAGAACCCATGGCTTTGGAAGTCATAGGTCCTACTAATATCCTTTTGCTAAATGGTAGTATCAAACTACCTTCTAAATAATTATCATTGTACCCATAGACTAATACAACTCTCACCCCTCATCAAAGAAGTTTCTTTGTGTGGTGTATGGCAGTTAATACAGAGACTTACACTGGTCAAACTACAGAATATAAGTGACTGGAGAGTGCTCAGTCATAAACATTACCACACCGCTTCACCTCCAAGGCTCAGGGAATATTGAAGAAGAGTAGGGGGAAATATTGTAAGAGCCAGAAATGATTGCTGCAAAATAATGTTTTCTTGGCACACCAAAACCATTGCACTCATGGATTCATAGCAAATATGTTGGTGGCGCAAGACCTAAACAAGATCAAGTTAGTTAATACTCCAGCATGGAGTTGGAAAGGTCTCATAGCTGACTGAGAAGCTACTGGCTTCTTAAGAAGTTAATGGCTACGTAAAAAAGGAGAGTCAGTATTCTGTGGTAGTTCATCATGTTCCAGTGGATTTGTGCCCTTTACCAATGTACAAATGGGAGCATCAACTGGACTCAGTGCGTTAGTTTTTAAGAAAAAGGAGACAAAGTTTGGAAGGGAATTTAGGGGGACCTTAGGAGAGTTATAGGGAGAAGCAGAAGCAGGTCTAAAGATCTAAAGACACTGTATTTGTGTATGAAATTAACAAAGAATTTCAAAAGAAAAACTAACTAAATAAAATTGTTGATGAGACCTGACTCAACCTAGAAGTTCAGTCTCCTGTGGCAGAAACACCATAGATGAGTAGGAGTCCAGCTACAAAAGATACATTACCATCCTCTAAGAATGTGGTCAAATACATGCATGCCCACTTCCTGTTCCCAAACTTCTTTCACTGGCTTGAATTTTCCATAGACAATCTGATATAAAATTAATTTTAAGACTTTCTTATACTAACACCCTGACAACGTAGCAACATGCTTTCCATGCCAGCCTACCCTAAAAGCCAGCCTAACTGATGTCAGGAAGCTAGAAATTGAACCCCAAATCTTCCACATGCTAGGGAAATTTTCTACTACTGAGCTACACTGCACCCACCCCTCCCCCACCCCCCACCCACTCCCCCCTACCCCCCATCCCCCGCCAGACCTTATAACTATTTCTTCAGTGCCTGGATGGATACATAAATGGCATCAATGTGTCAAAGAGAAAAACAAATTCCTCCTAGAAAAGGGCAACAAAAAGATGGTACTGAAGTAGTCCTTAATGTATGAGAGAATTTTTAATTTTCCTCCTTAGAAGGTTCGAGCACTGAAGATAGATTCATATGGAAAGCTATAAACAAGCCACATACATTTCTAGACTGGAGAGCATCCAGTTTCTCATATTGTGCACAGAAGCAGCAGCCTGCTTGGCCAGAGTTGAGATTCTTCCTAAGACTATTGAATTAATCCTAGGCTTTCAGTGTCTAATGGAATAAAAATACTACCACTGCACCACAAAAAAAATTTTAATTACTCCTTATAAAACATACAATCTCTGATTAAGATATTATAGGATATTAGATTCCCATTTAGAAACTCTACTTAAATTGGGTGCTAATTTGATCATGTAATTTAGTGTGATACCCAAATAGAAAGAACAGGCAAG
>NC_081432.1:42528255-42575755 GCF_949786415.1 Peromyscus eremicus | reverse complement strand
CGCGTGTAAAACGCTCTTTCTTTCTGGAACAGGTCTAGCTTTCCTGATTTTCCAAACGATCAGCCGGCACGACGCAAACCAGGATAAAATATATAAAATAAAATAAAAAAGGCAAGCCAGGAAGCACGACCCCAGGAATCTAGACCTCAGGTCCACACATCGGTCCCAACCCGGAGTCACTTCGGGCTCAACAGCAGTGGGAATGGTGCAGGGTTGCGGCTCACTCAACAGGAGCCTCGCAGTTCTGACCAGCTCCTGTTGCTCCCGGTCCAACAGCAGGCAGCAGCCCCAGGCGCAGCTCGCCGCGGGGACCGGACAGGGACCCCCTCCACCACCACCACCACCCCGGTCGCCCCTACCGACGCCTGGCGGAGGTCGGGCAAGCCCGGGCTTGAGCGGCGCGCACAGCCGCGAGGTCCGCAATCACGGGGTTCGCGGTGGCGAGCGCGGGCGGCCACCGAGGCCATCTTGGGAGGGAGGCCCAGGGCGCCGGGTCCCGGGTCCCCAGCGCCCCGCCCGCCCCGGCCCGGCCCGGCCCGGCCACGTCCACGACGCCCGCGCGGCTTCTCGGAACAAAAGCCGCCGGGGGTCGCACGCGCGCACAGAGAGCGGCTTCTCGGGCCCCCGCCGACCGCTCCCGGGTCCCCGGGTCCCGGGTCCCGGGTCCCGCTGGCCGGCGCCTCCGCCCGCCTCCCTTTCCCCTACACAGCCGCCCGGTCTAACAAAGGCCGGGCCCGCGGTACTCACAGGAATATGTCTACTCATTGAAGATTGTGGCCTAATCATACAGCCGGTCCCGAGGCGGCGCAGGCGGCGGCGGCGGCGGCGGGCGGCGGCGGCAGGGCAGGCGGCGGTGGGCGTCGCGGGGCGGCGGCGGCGATGCAGGCGGCGGGGGCACCAGACGACCATGCAGTGAGCTGCCCGAGGAGCGTCGCCGAGCCGGCCGCAGCCCAGAGAGCCAATGCGCGCGCCCAGGCGCCCTTGCGTCACAAGCCCGCCCCTTTATAGCCGGCGCGACGTGCGCCCCGGCGGCGGCCAATCAGGGCGCGGGACGCCGGCGGCGCGGGGCGGGGCGGGGCGGGGCCCGGGGGCGCCGACGTCACGCGCGGCGGCGGCGGCGGCGGCGGCAGCGGCGGCGGCGGCGGCCGCCACCGGTGCGAACCGGTTGATGAATGGCGCGGCGTTGCGAGCCTGTTCCTCGCCGCTTGGACACGCACGCTCGGCCGCTAGAGCCTCGAGTTCGCCTCGGCGTGGAACGCCGCGGCTCCGGCAGGCGGAACCCGGTCGCCCGAAGCCATAGCTCAGGCGCGCTGGCCAACGGTTTACCTTGGCACCTGCGCGCCCCAGGATCTCCGTCATCACCCCATATTGATGTCGCATGACCGCTGGGCGGGTGACTCACCGCTCCAGTGCCCGGCCCGGCCCTCGGCTGGGCTGAGGGATTCTCTGGTCACCACCCTTACTTCCACGTGGGAAGGCTCTCCGCAGAGTTTTGCCCCTGGGACTCGGGAAGTGTCTGTATTTTTTTGAAGCTTGTTGCTCCCGAGCCCCCCTGCACCCCCCCCCCCCGTTTTTTTTCTTTTTAGGTTACCCCCCCCCCCCCCCAAACTGCTGATGCTGGCAACTGCGTTTGGCTCGATTGTGGCATTTCGAAATCACATGCATCCTTTGTACTGCTGCTCACTCACAGATAATGAAAGGTTAGCCATTGCTAAGGGGAAGCCTTTTTTGAATTAAGAATCTTCGGCTTTATCAAGGACTGATGTAATTTTTTTGCGTCACAAGCTAAGCTTCCCATTTTGTTGATCTCCAGCCCTGTTCCAGTGTCCTTTTAATCTAGGCCTCTAAGTGAGCTGTAGGCGCAATTGTTTGTGCTATACAAGGGCAGCTTTCATCATCTGAAAAACCCTTCTGCTCACTCAGTCGTCTAGGACTGGTAAACAGGACCTTTACCTGCTTTGAAGAACACAGCTTTCCAATAACATTGAAGCCTTTTGTCTCCTGTTTTTCTACATACACATTAGATTGGAGCAATAAGAACCAAGTTGTGCCCTGTCTCCCTGTAGTGCATTTTAGGATTTATTAGCGCTTCTATTTAGAGACTTTCCTTGCATAGTCACTCAACTTTTTTTATAAACATATACTCTGTAAGCAAAGTAAGTGCTTTTGAACAACAACAAAGTAGGCCCGACCTTTAAAGTAACAACAACAACAACAACAAGCAACTCATCTTCGTTAAAAATGGCTTGCCTGGAGATCCATTTAACTCAAGAGAACTTGAGACATATATCCCTTTATGAGGTAAAATGGGGTAATGTTTAAATTATGTAAGTTCTAAGAAAATACAGGAAGATTAAAAAAGTCTTGGGACGGGAAAGTGAAATTGATCAGACCAGAAAACTGAACAGAAGACAGATTCAGTATTACAGACTTAAAACCTTTCATATGACTAGTGACTTTGGGTATTAACTTCAGCTTGGGAAAAAAATACAGGCAGAATCAATTAGTGAATTTGGCCAACTTGTATAATAACATACTTAGACATGCTAAATTGGCCCCTCTTACTCCAAAGGTTGGTCAACACAGTGAAATAAGATAATGAAACCTTTTGGAAAGGGGGAATTTGGTGAGCTAAAATAACTCAGCAAATAGTAAGCAAAGGTAAGTCAGTGTTTTAGGTAGTTTTGCTGTGGAACTTGTGATGCAAATTGTGAGCTGTGTAATCCACAGATCCTGTAATTACTACAGGTAGTGCTGATGTGTCTTATTCAGTTAGCTGCCGCTGAGTTCTAGAAGCTGGGCTCCAAGTATCAGGAGGACTAATCGGCACCGAGGGTCCTATCCTTTGATAAGGAAGTACCATTTCATCCTATTTGCTGCTGAAAGAATGTATCTTAAACCAGATGTAGACTTGCTGGCCGGTCTACTACATTCTTAAAAGGCGTGCATGGCCTGTTGCTTTGGCAGCCGAATACTGGGTTTCCTGTGCCACAGTGGTTATCGATGTGCTGAGGGTGACTGTTCTAGTTATTGAGTAGTATGAAGCTGCTGATCCCCAGGAATAACCCATCCCAGCATTGAGCAGGGAGATCCCTGTGGACCGAAGCAATGTAGACCTTCCCCATCTGTGCTTGGAGCATTAAGCACTTCTATGTAACAGACTTGTAAATACTGGTCCAGACTTTAAGAGAAGAAAGAAAACCTTGAGAAACTAGTGATTAGACGCCAGAATCCCTAAATGGAAGAGAACCACTTAAACAAGATGCCAACTGGAAGCTACTTAACAAAACTTGTCCTTCGAGCTTATATCAGCATACTCCTAATATAAAAAACAAGGCCTGTAAGATAAGCGGGATGATAGGACTATTATAAGGCAGGTGGCTGTGGAAGATTAAAGACCTCAGAAGGCAACAGATGTATCCTAATGATTTTAGAGAAAAATCTTACAGGCACAGGACAGCTGTAAACAATGAGTCCATTTATACCAAGTCTATAAAAGGACGATTTCACCCTCACAATTGTCAGATTGTTGTGGGGCCATGAAAGAGATTGATTGACAACACTCACATAGCAAAATGTTATTGTTCCACTGAAAGATCACATGTGACAGTATCAACCTAGAAACACTAAGTAAGGTATACATGAATCAAGTCTATTTGGTATGGGCAAATATCCGGATGGATGGATAGAGCTGAATAACTGTGTGGATACTTGGACAGAGGGTGAGCTCCCATTACCATATTTAAGAAAGGTTAAAAAAAAAACCTGGATAAACAGCAAAATGGTCACTATCAGTATTGTTTAGAATAACAATTATTAAGGTGAAAAACATGTAGCATACTTAAATCTTTAATGAACATACATTTACATCATTAGTGCTAAAAAATTAAAACATACCCATAATATCTTTTTTTTTTTTTTTAAGTTGGGCCTGTAATCCCAATTACTTTGGAGATTTAGGTCAGAGGATCCAGAATTCATGCTTTCTCAAAAAGACTCTCTAGAAAGTTGTCTAGAGAGACGACTCAGTGGTTAAGAACAAGGGCTACTCATCTAGAAGCCCGAATTTGGTTCCCAGCACCATGTTGGACAGCTTACAATCTTCTGTAACTCTGGATTCAGGGGTTCTGATGCCCTCTGTTAGTCTCTGCAAGCACCACTCCAACCCCACACAAATACACAAATAAAAAGCTACAAGAGAGTTGGGGATATGGCTCAGTGGTTGGTTAGAGTGTTTGCCGGGCAAGGCCTCGGGTTTGAGCCTCAGTACTGCAAAAAAGGAAAAAAGGGCAAAAAGATATATTACTATAGTCAGATGTTTTGATGAATAAAAACAATACCATGTCAAAAATTCTGTAAGAATTTTAGACAGCAGTTTCCAATGAGGAGCTAAAGTTTGTTGCAAAAAACCTTTCAAGGAATCTAACCTTAAGAGAAAGTCCAGAGGCCAATAGATGTAGACTATTGTGTTTTATATAGACTCAGAAAACATAGAAACTTTCAGTCATATAGAAGATCATTATAGATACAAATATTCATGAATGAACTCAAGTGTGTCAGTATTAAATATCTTTTTGAGTTCTATGGTTTTTGTATTGTGTATTGTCTTCTCATGGGATGAAGGTTGGTCTCAAACTCACTATGTAGCTGAAACTGGCCTTAAGCTCCTGATCTTTCTCATTCTACCTCCCAAGTGGTAATATTCCAGGTATGTCTCATCATGCCTGGCTGAAGTAAAGATATTATCAAATACAATCACTAGAAGTTAATAGTTTCTAAAATTAAACTGAGTCAGAGACTCAACATTTTTAAAAAGTTAAGAAAATTCTCTTTAATTTGTATTATAGGCATTTTCTTTCCCTTCTCAAATTTAAATTGAATACTTAGGCAGTATTCAAACTAGATGAAAATGTTTTGAGTTTAACAACTTTGATACTTAATATAAAGAATACTTCTCTGGGAGTTCTGTCTGCACATTAAGAAGCGACAAGACAGATTGGTCAAGAGAATAGTATTTTTCACTTTGTGATAAAATAATTTCCTTCAGGCTGAATAAAGGACTTACTATGGCCCCAAATAATTCAGCATTTTCATATCCTGAGGTTCACATTCTGGTACCTGAGGAAATCTAGTTTGAGAAGTCTTATTTTTAGAAAACCTGGCAAAATTTTTTCTTGTGCTTCTGTAGCCTGAATACAAATCATTTGGGAATTGGAAATCTGTAGGGCTATAGTTTCCATGTGACTGTCTAGAACATGTTGAATTATGCCAGTTTGAAAGGAAGCAAAAAATAGCTTAGGAAAGGAGAATTTAATCTGGCTAGAGGAAAGAAATGGAGTATAAATAAATGTTAAAGGTTGGCTATGCATACTATGGCAAAGTTGGCACTTGACAGATTTAATTTACAGAGTTGGCATTTAGGCCGTAGATAATCCAGACAGACTGACTGAGCAGCATCACTCTGGCAGTCTTACATAAGAACATCAAACTGTTATTGAACTGTTTCCTGCAGACATGGGCTTTGAAAAGCTACAGTAGCCATACTTTCCCCTGGCTAACACATGCTGTTTGCTTGCGCCGGTGGAGAAAACATTGCTACCTGTGTACTCAGTTAATCACTGGAGGACCCTGAGTAAGAAGAAACCAGTGCAAAAATCTATGGAGATTTTGAAAATGCAAACTTCTCATATCATGAATTTCTTTTGAGACAGGGTCTCACTGTGTAGCCCTGGCTGGCTTGAAACTCACACAAATCCACCTACCTCTACCTTCCAGTGCTGGGATTAAAGGTGTGTGTTACCACACTGACTAATTATTGATTTCTTGAATTCTTAAACTGTTAATCCACATAGCAGATATTAAATCAATATTTAGATATCAAGGAATTTTTCTACCTAAAATCCTTGGATACCCACTCCTCGTTTTCCCAAACTTCCTTTGCAGCCTTCCCCTTTAACAGTGTGCTTGTCAGGGTTTAATCCTAGGCCCACCTGGCTTCATCCTCCGCTCAAGATGGAGTTTTCATCCCTTTGGCTAGTAGACTTTTCCACCCTAACATGCATTTGATAACTGCTTATCTCATGCCAGGTGCTCTCCTAGCTTATTGCTGTGGTCTCTATCCCAATGGAACTTTTATATAGATGAAGAAAAATTAAAAATCACAACAATGGGAATGAGATCTGGGCATGATAGCACATGCATCTAATCTCAGTGTTTTGGGAGGTAGAGTCAGGGGGATCAGAGGTTGGCATTACTGGGAGGTCAGATCTGAACAAGGCTCTGCATGTTACTATAGTTTTAATTGAATCTGTACAAACTCAATTATTCATTCCTGAGTCCCTGATACTAGTTGTCAGCTATTACTTATTTCTTGAAATAAAAGGATTATTCTAAGCGGTAATATAAACATGGGTTTTAGGAGAAATACACAACTATAACAGGAAAATTAGTAGATAATCTGTAATGGTTAGCTGATACGTCTGTCCAATATAAGCATCCACTTGCTTGATTTCACCTTCTAATCTCATTGTCTGATGCCAGATAGTTTTCTCAGGGTTTGTTTCTACCAAACAACAATGCAGTCACCAAAACATTATCAATCAAATACAAAATATTAACACAAAATGTACTAGTTGTTTATTAAATATCTGCCATGTGCAAAGTAATGTTAGGCACAAGGGAGTTAATATAACACATCCTCTGTTATGAAGATATGGAACATAAGAGAGAGAAAGGGTCTAAAAAGGATTAGCACAATATGATAAGTGTCATAGAGGCAGGCATGTGCTCAGCACAGCAGAATACAAGGAATGGAGTGCTCTGGTGATTAGAAGCCAGCAAAGCTGAGGAAAAGCTAATGTTAAGGTTTTAAGGAGTAGTCTAGAAAGAATGTCCTAAACAAAAGGAACTTCGGATCTAAAGCTATGGAGGCCTCAGGAAGCATGCTGGAAACCATAAGCTTCAAATGACTAGAAGGGTAACAAGGCAGAGTAGAGCACAATCTTAGTGCTTGCTAAAGAGTCTGGACTCTATCTGGAAGTTATTGGAGTTATTGGAAGATTTTTAGTAATAGTAAAAGATCAGATATTTTTAGAATATCACTAAATCGAAGAAGTCACTAAGCCAAATTATTGCAGTTATAACAGTAAATATGGTAGGAGGGAGAGGGAGCAGAACAGAATTGGAATGAAAGGGGCAGTTTCTGCCTTCTGAGGGCTGGATTAGAGGCAAGTGCCACCATGCCTGGCTGGCTTTGGTTTGTCTTTATTCAAGGGATGGGGAGTTGCTCTTAGAGAGTTTGTTTAGCACATACAAGCCTAGGTTAAGTCTCCAGCACCAAAACCAAATTACAACCAAGTAAAGCCCTCAGCAGGGCTAGGTGTGGTGGATCATACCTTTAATCCTAGCATTCAAGGAAGCAGAAACAATTGATCTCTATGAGTCCTAATCTAGCCAGTAACTACATAGTGAGATACTGTCTTAAAGCAAACCAACTCAAAGGTGTGGGAAACCATCCAGTTTTACATTTTGGGAAACAGACCTTAGGAAGAATAAGAGAAACATTCCATCCAAGTGATCACAGAAAACTATCACGCTTCTCAGACCGTAGGGGAAGTCCTCAACTGGAATGTACCTTGCTTTCCTATGGAACTTTATTCCAAGTGACTTCCTTTATACTTATATGATTGTGTTTTACTGACCCTAAGAGAGTTCCATTAAAGAGTTACCCCAATTTATGAAAGGACAGATGGGAAGAAACCCAGTGAAATGAGCCAACCAAAAATTGAAAATGGCTTTCTCAGACTCATTTTTCTTTTCATAAAATTGGGATCTGCAGGGTGCAAGATAAACATTCAGATCTCCTGAGTCACCAGGATGGTTCTGATTTGCAGGATGGTGCCTGAGAATGCCCAAGATCCCAGACGCTGTCATTTTCAGGAAACTCATCACTGGAGGCAGAGGGAAGGCATATGCTGTGCCTTTGGGAACATAAAGTAGGTGTGTGCCACCCAGGGAGATAAGACCTGTTTCTAGTTCAGTGCATGCATAAACTTTTTTTTTTTGTAGTTCTAAGAACTATGATGGCATCAGCAGCAATAGCAGCAATAGAAATGCTTCTGGTAACCGAGGTTCAACTCCTCTTAGGATGAAAATGGGAAAGTAGGGAGGCGAGATACCTCAGTGGGAGAAGGCCCTTGCCAAGAGCCTAATAACCTGAGTTCTGTCTGTGGGACCCACATGGTGACAGGAGAGAACAAATCCTACAAGTTGTTCTCTGGACCTCCACATACCCGCTATTGTATATTTTTGTTACAATTAAAAATTATTTAAAAAAAATTATTTTGAAGAGATGAGGGGGAAGAGTCTGTCCAATAATTCTGAGGGTCTAAATCTACTTGGAGTTTTATTAACATTTGAAAATATTTTTAATTATTTCATGGTCCTGGAGATTGAATCAGGCTAGCTCCCTCGACGTCTATTTTGTATTTTGACCCATGATTTTACTAAAGTGCCTGGGTCAGGTTATGATGATGTTCATAAGGTAGGATCTGCAACTCAGCATTCTCCAGGAAGTGAGAGGCTCTTTCTTTTCTCTGCCGAGCCAATGAGATCTCTTTTGAAAAAGGGCTAGAGCACTGTCCTCTCCTATTATTAGAGAGGAACAGCAGTTGTAGGAGTGGGAAGGATGAGAAGAAATAGAGGAGTTGAGGTCTGTAGGAATGCACAGAGTACTTGCTGCCCTGCTTGGTTCTGTTCGTATGTCAACCACAAGTTAATATCTTCAGCAGAAATTCTACCATGTGCTTCAAGACTGTTTATACTGCTACTCAAAAGGCCATTTGGTTGTCCTGGCATTGTTATAAGTTGTGGATTTGGGCCACATGTGCTGCAAGTCTTTAATTTCAGCATTCAGGAGGCAGAGGCTAGCAGATCTTTGTGAATTTGAGGCCAGCCTGTAGCATGAATCTTAGAGAGTCTTATTAATAAAATCAAACCCGGGGCCAGTTGTTGGGGTGAAATGCTGGATGGTCAGAGAGACAGAACAAGCCACAGCTATCTCACCTCACCGGATCCTCAGCTGGTCTTGTTTCCTCAGACTGGAAGCTTCTGTGTCCTCATCTCAATGGCTCTCAGCTGAACTGTGCTCGAAACCTAAAAGCTTAACCCCCCAAATGCTGCTAGTTTCTGGTCCTCACACCTTATAAACCTTTCTGCTTTCTACCACCACTCCCTGGGATTAAAGGCATGAGTCACCATGCCTGGCTGTTTCCAATGCCGCCTTGAACTCACAGAGATCCAGAGGGATTTCTGTCTCTGGAATGCTAGGATTAAAGGCGTGTGCTAATATTTTCTAGCCCAAGTATCTTGTGGCTTTTCTGTCCTCTGACCCCAGATAAGTTTATTAAGGTACACAATATTTTGGGGAATACAATACCACCACACCAGCCTTGTCCACATAGTGAATCTCAGGCCAACTGGGGTTATATTGTGTGACCCTGTCTCGAAAAAACAAAGAAACAAACAAAACACAAAACAAAATGTATGGATGTACAGGCATGAATAAGACTGTTTCCAAATACGATGCAAATGTATGTAAGTAAAATATTGTCTGTTGACAAGGTATAACTAAATAAAAGTTTGCTTTGGGTGCCATTGGAACCCTGCAGAGGACTGCTTAATTCAGCCTGGGGAATTGGCATATTGTAAGGGAAGTGAGGTCAAGATAATCTTCTAGGGAAGAACTAGAGTCTAGAATAAAGAGTATAAAAATTTCCCATCTCTGAGACAGACACTCCCAGTATTATAATAGAATCCAAAGAATAAGATTCTTTTCATGTGCTTTGACATTTTCAAGAGATCAGAAACTTGAGAATAGAAAAAGATTCTTCCATAATGAAGTGCATTTTTTAAAAAGGACTGAAGAATTGAATTGTAACTAAATACACTCCTGGTGAGAATTGTAAAGTTTGTATTGCTTTGGCTGAGAGCAGTCAACCATCTGTTAATTTGAATATTTGTGCTTTTAGTCTTCTTCATTTAAAAAAACATATAAAGCACTAAATAGAATAAAAGAAAGAAAGAAATGTCTTTGGCATTTTCTAGTTTGGTAACGGAATTTTCCACCACACCTATAAGTTTATTGAAATAAGACCAGACCACTGATTTGGATGCTTTGCTAGGATCTTTTCCTACTTTCTGCTTTCAGCAGCTATAGCAATTACCTCTTAAGTGACCCAAGTCAACTGTATCCCATTACAGTTGCAGACCCAGACTGGCCACACCACCATTTCCTGAACACTTTTAGTCTCTATAAATTTGCAACATGATTTAACTTCCCTGCCCCTGCATACACAAATACCAAATTCCAGTTTCCTCCTAACCCAGTCAGTGATGATGCAACACATTCCTTGCTAGTAAACTACATGTTCCCCAGATGTCACTCTCTGAGGCCCCAAGATCTAGACTATTTGCTGACATTCAGGGAGGATCAATAGCACTATTGAGATGTAGCACGAATCTTAAAAGGCCTTATTAATAAAAACAAACCCAGGTATTGGGGTAAATTCTGAAAGATCAGAGAGACAGAACAAACAAGCCACAGCTACCTCACCTTGCCAATTCCTCAGCCGATCCTGTTTCCTCAGACTGGAAACCTTTGTGTCATCCCAATGGATCTCAGCTGAACTGCTGCTAAAAGCCTAAAAGCTTAACCGATTCTAGTTCCTGGTCCTCACACCTTATATACCTTTCTGCTTTCTGCCATCACTTCCTGGGATTAAAGGCGTGAGTCACACCAAGCCTGGCTGTTTCCAGTGTGGCTTTGAACTCACAGAGATCCGGATGGATTTCTGCATCCCAAGTGACAGGATTAAAGGCGCGTGTGCCACCATTTTCTGGCCTCTATGTCTATTTAGTGGCTGTTCTGTCCTTTGACTCCAGATAAGTTTATTTGGATGCACAATATATTGGGGGACACAATATATCACCACATTGAGACACTAAAATAGTTATACCATGTGACACAGGATTCTAGGCCAGCTTTAATTCCTTCTCTTGGGTGACAACTATTTTTAGGCCACCCTTGTAAATGTTTGTAAGAAGGAAACACCATAACCTTTGGCTTTCATTCTTGAGCAGACACAGAATTGCAAACGGTGTGAAAAATTATTCGGTCGTCACAAAAATCAGTCACCAATGATGTCTTATTACTTTATGACCTTAAAATACGTATGTTTGAAAACAATTTTAACCTTATGTTGAAAGCAGATCTATGGTTTCAGCAGATTAAATCACTAAGCATAGGAAAGACTTCCTGGGGACTTGTTGATTAGGAAAATAAGTATTTTGAACTTGAATAGTATATACTGAGGAACAAAGTTTGGATTTCAGCAATATATGTAGCTATACCTTCTGTTTTGCAGTTTATAGAACCAGTGAAATATAATTCTGGTCCACCCAGAACATTCCTACGCAACTGTTAACATCATAGTTCCCAAGAACATTTGATTTATGGGCTGGGAGATTACCATAAGAGATAAAGACAGAAGACGAAAACCCAATGGACTGAGATCTGTTTCTGGGTCCTAGAGTCCAAGGAGAGAGTTCACCTATACAAGTCCTCTGAGCTCTACCTGTACTCTGTGACACACACTACCATATACAACCAGAGAATTTTTGAATAGAAAATGAAATACAGCCAGGCCAGCCAGGGCTATATAGTAAGACATTGTCACAAACAAAATGCAGAAAGAAAAGAAAAAGGTGGTGGCAAATGCTTTTAATCCAGCACTCAAGAGGCAGAGCTCAATGATAGCCTGATATACCCAGCCGGTTCCAGACCAGCCAGGCTGCACTACTGTCTCCAAAAATAACACAATGCGTACATTTTACCAGACAAGGTAAAGAGCGTTAAGAAAAAGAATGAAAAACACAAAATGCAAATACATAACTTTAAAAAGTGAACATTATTTGAAAGCAAACCTATTCATGGGTGAATGTTATGCTCAAGTCCTGGGAAAGAACTAGGGCATAGCTCCCAAGACTGCAACTTTCCTAAGAGACTTTCTGTCGATTGGGTGCCAGTTGGCCTGGGGTTCACTCACCTCTCCGAAGGCCTTTTCTCTGTGGACAGATTGAGAAGAGAGCCCCTTGCTGGAGCGGCCGCTTGCCTCAGCTCTCTAAAGTGTGCTGTCTCAAGTCTCTCCCAACTCCTTTTATACTCCAGAGGACCTCCCCTCCCTGAAGAATCTTACTATCTCTGATAATTAAATCATTACAATCCAGGAAGGGATAGCAAAGAAAGCAATGTAGCCGGGCGGTGGTGGCGCACGCCTTTAATCCCACGCCTTTAATCCCGGCACTCCGGAGGCAGAGCCAGGCGGATCTCTGTGAGTTCCCCGGCCAGCCTGGGCTACAGAGTGAGTTCCAGGGAAGGCGCAAAACTACACAGAGAAACCCTGTCTCGGAAAAAAGAAGAAAAAAAAAAAAAGAAAGAAAGCAATGTTTGGGATCTATGATATAGATGCCACAAGAAAGTACTGTGGATAATTTAGTGTGAGTTCCACTAAATTTCAATTTTAAAAGTCTTCAAATCTTAGCCGGGCGGTGGTGGCGCACACCTTTGATCCCAGCCCTCGGGAGGCACAGACAGGGGGAATCTCAGTGAGTTCGAGGCCAGCCTGGTCTACAAAGTGAGTTCCAGGACAACCAGAATTATTACAGAGAAACCCTGTCTTGAAAGACCAAAAAAAAAAAAAAAAAAAAAAAAAAAAAAAAAATCCATGCACAACTTGGAAGTATTTTTGCAAAAGTATACTCATTTTCTAAATGAAAACCAACTATCATCACTATTATTAGTCAGAATCCTCTATATAGAAACAGAATTTATACAATGAATCTCTGTATACATAGAAAGGTTTTTTTTTAGAACGACTTACAGGCTGCAGTCCAGCTAATCCAATGGCTTGCTATGAATGGAAAATTCAAGAACCCAGAAGTTGCTCAGTTCACAAGGCTGGATGTCTCAGCTGGTCTTCAACAGACACTGGAATCTTCAAGGCTCTATTGTGAGTAAAGGAATGATCTTGCTCTCAAGGTGAGGGCAAGCTGGCAATAAGCAAAAACTTCCTTCTTCCATGCCCTTATATACACCTCCAGCAGAAGGTGTGGCCCAGATTAGAGGTGTGTCTTATGAATCAAAATGCAGATTAAAGTTGTGTGTCTTCCTGCCTCAAAATTCAGTTCGAAGTGGATCTCTCTACTTCAAATTAAGCAAAAATTCCTTTCAAGTATGCCCTCCATTTTTAAATTTTAGTTAATTCCAGATATAGTCAAGTTGACAAGTTGACAACCAAGATGGCCGTCAGAAACACTTTATTCCTTTATTGATCTGTGTGTTTTAAAAGATGGGGAGAAGGTTTTGTTCCAGTCTTAGACTTCTGGGCTAAGGGACAATATTGTCTCAGCCTCCAGTACGGTTTGCTTGTTCTGTGATTCAGAAAGTCTTCACCGTGTAAGGGAGTTCCATGGAACTCAGTATGTAGATCAAGATGACTGGAACTTTTGGTGATCCTCTTGTCTCTGCTTCCAGAGGGTTGGGATCAAAGATGTGCACCATCACACCCAACCTACAACCTTCAGAATAGCTGGGAATGAGGGCACACAGCAATGCATGTGGCTAATCCAGTGTTTAACCTTTTTAAAAATTTTATTTGTGGTTTTTTATTTGTGTGTGTGTTTTTGTTTTTGTTTTTGTTTTTGTTTTTGTTTTTGTTTTTTGATACAGGGTCTCACTATGTACCCCTGCTTAGCCTCAAACTCACCAAGATCTGCCTGCCTCTGCCTCTGGTCTGCTGCAATTAAAGGTGGGCACAGCCATAGTGGACCTTATTCTTCATTACAACCTTGTCCCCCAAAACAAGGTTTCTCTGTGAAGCCCTGGCTGTCCTTGAACTCAATCTGTACACTAGGCTAGTCTCAAATTCAGAAATCTGTCTGTTTCCGAGGGCTGGCTGGTATTAAAGGCATGCACTACCAGGATCAGCTGGATATTTACATAATCTTAAAGTATTATTCTAGAGACAATTATTAATGGCAAAGAAAAAATAATTATTTTAGAGACTGAAGATTTGGTAGTTACTATTTTAACAAAAAGGCCAAAGCGTTTTCAGTAATGGGAGAAATATATCAAGTGTCTCCTGATCAGGAGAAGAAATAATTTCAGGGACATTCCTGGCAGATATGCATAACCTGACTCTAATCATAAGAATGTATCAGAAAAACATAAGCTAATGGACCTTGCAATTAGCGTGTACTAATCAGAAACATCAAGATAATAGATAGTAAATACAGAACTACTGAGCCAGGCATGGTGAGACATGCCTATAATCCCAGCACTTGGCAGGTAGACACCGGAGAATCAAGTTCAAGGTCACCCTTGGCTACAAAGGAAGTTCGAACTAGCTTAGTCTACAAGAGAGAAGATCAGTTTTTTGTTTTTTGTTTTTTGTTTTTAAGAAAATGTTTTTCTGTGTAATAGCCCTAGCTGTCCTGGAACTAGCTCTGTAGACCAGGCTGGCCTAGAACACAGAGAGGTTCACCTGCCTCTGCTGGGATTACAGGTGTGTGCCACCACCGCCTGGCCTGAGTGAGGACCAGTCTTAAAACAACCAGACAAACAAGACTGAACTACTGTCGATGAAAGTACAGATGAATTTCCAAGTTGATCCAGAATTATCTTTTTCTATAAAAACATTACTTGGAAAATTGTGGAGACTCACATGACTGTGGATGAGCAGATAGAGTTATACTGTTTTCTTGATTTTCGTAGTTTTACTGCAGTTAGACAACAAAATGTTCTCACTTCCACTTTGAGGGTTATGGGCCTTTCAGGACACTAAATGGTCCAAATCACAGCTGTCACTTGTGACTGGTTAAGTGGACATGATAATGTATCATATAGAAATAGAGATGCATGAAACATGTAGCAGGAAGCTACTAACAGGGGAAACTAGGTGAAAAGTATGTGGAAATCATTTGTATTTTTCTTTTTTGGTATTTTTTCCCCCGAGACAGGGTTTCTCTGTGTAGCTTTGCGCCTTTCCTGGAACTCACTTTGTAGCCCAGGCGGGCTTCCAAACTCACAGAGATCTGCCCGCCTCTGCCTCCCAAGTGCTGGGATTAAAGGCATGCGCCACCACCGCCTGGCCATTTGTATTTTTCTTACAACATAAATTTAAAATACCAATAATTATTTAAAAAATGAAAAAAAAAATCTTTGTGACAAGGCTATCGACTTTGTTCTTGGGATAGAAACATTTTCAATAGCTCACCATTTAAGTGAGCTAGTGTGTATAACACCTAGAAGAGTCTCCTTTGTGAAACAGTGGCATTTCCAAGGCATAGGTGGTGGGGGTGGGGAGGCAGTTTGCTAAGGAAGAAGAGGCTAGTTGAAATGCAAAAAAAAAAAAAAAAAAAAAAAACCAAAAAACCCAAAACCCTACTAACCTCTAGACTTAAATTGAATCATGTAAAGAAGTTAACTTGGTCATCTAAAGATGGGATAACAAAGGACTGTTGGTGCCTGTGTCTACAAACAGAACGTGGAGGGTGGAATGGGCTCTACCTTGCTTGAGTATCTGAGAGAAGCCTGCTTTGTTTAGAACTCTGAATGTGTGAGAAACAGCTAGAGATTAAACTAGATGGAGTTAGGCAGGAGAATGTTTATTCCTATCACTATTATTTTGTTTGTTTTTGTTGTTTGAGACAGGATTTCTCTGTGTAGCCCTGGCTGTCCTGGAACTTGATCTGTAGATCAGGCTGGCCTTGAACTCACAGAGATCTGCCCGCCTCTGTCTCTCGAGTTCTGGGACTAAAGGCGTGCGCCACTAGGCCCAGCTGAGCATGTTACTATTATTAATCTCTTTTTACTTGCAGCTATTGCATGACTTGCCTGACGTCTCTTGGGAAAGCTTTGGGTTTGTACCGTAAATCTTGGTCCCTTGCTGTGGAACAAGTCTACTGAATGGGCACAGTGTGTAACACCTTTCTCAAGCTCCGTGGCCAGAGCTAGTGCCTAGATGCATTTGTTGAATGGGCAGCTATTATTGTCCCTGGCAGGTTCTGTTCACAGTATGAGGTATATAGTGACTATAAGATCACTTATCATAAAGAGTTGATTTTTTTTTTTTGTTTTGTTTTTGTGTTTTGAGACGGGGGTTTCTCTGTGTAGCTTTGTGCCTTTCCTGGAACTCACGTGGTAGCCCAGGCTGGCCTTGAACTCGCAGAGATCTGCCTGGCTCTGCCTCCCAAGTGCTGGGATTAAAGGTGTGCGCCACCACTACCCGGCAAGAGTTGATTTTTAGTGGGAACATTAGACTGTAAACAAGGACCCAACTATTTTAACATTACAATTATATCCTGTAATAAATTCCAAGAAGTAAACACAGTATGTTAGGAAGAAAGGCAATAAAAAGACTTCCAGTAGGAGTCTCATTACTTTTAACACCCAAGTAATCAGAAAAGAGAGTGGGACTGGGGGGTCCTCTGAGATGTGAAACTTGTACTTTATGAAGGATGCTCTTGGGCTAGTGGAGACTGTAGCTACCCTAGCATAGGAACAATTCTCTCATTCATTTACTTTGAGAGAGGATCTCTAGCTTAGGCTGGCCTCTAACCTCCTATGTAGCCAAGGATAACATTGAACTCCTGATGGTCCTGCATTCATGTTCCCAGTGCTGGGATTAGGCATGTGCCACTGTATTTGTTTTTTTTTTTTTTTTTTTTTTTGGTTTTTCGAGACAGGGTTTCTCTGTGTAGCTTTGCGCCTTTCCTGGAACTCACTTGGTAGTCCAGGCCTCGAACTCACAGAGATCCGCCTGGCTCTGCCTCCCGAGTGCTGGGATTAAAGGCGTGCGCCACCACCGCCCGGCCTGTATTTGGTTTTATGAGTTGTTGAAAACTGAACCCAGGGAGGTAGAGGCAGGAGGATCAAAGTCATCCTCAACTCCTCTGAGAATTTATTTGGTAAAGAGTGGTAGCATTTCAAAGTAACAGGAATAATCAATAAGTATTGGAGTTTAGTTGTTACTCATTTGAAGTTAAGAATTGCCTTTCTGAGGGCTTCTAGTTGTTCAATTAAGTACAGAGCCAGGTCAGCAACCTCAAGGTAACATGTGAGAGGTGGCTAGCAATAAAAATCCTAGTATTGGGAACACTGACACTACTGCTAGGTTCCTTTGCATCTGGAATTGGAACCTACCAGTACAAATCAAAAGACTGCAAAAATTGCAAATCTGAAAAGTTGTCGAAAGCAAATTGATGATTAGGTGTGTCTAGGCTAATGAGCCGGGAGGCAGAGGGACTAACGGATCGAGAGCTGCTCTGAGTGTGTAGGATGTGCTGTCGGGTTTTTTGAAATTGTGTGGACCCAGGTCAAGTTTCTTGCTTTCAGGATGTGGCACACTGTTCACCCACTGTTGACTGGTTTCTTTTTTATTCCTTTTTAATGCCTATTTCAGTACTTTCATTTCTCAGCACTTTTGGTGTGCTTGCTGTATATCCTGGTTTGGAATACGTTTTCAAAATTACATAGATGGTATTGTGATAAGAGACTTGTTTTGTATTTAATGTCTTTATTTTTTTCTTTTTCTTTCTTTTTTTTCTTTTTTTTTTTTTTTTATGGTTTTTCGAGACAGCGTTTCTCTGTGCAGCTTTGCACCTTTCCTGGAACTCACTTGGTAGCCCAAGCTGGCCTCGAACTCACAGAGATCCACCTGGCTCTGCCTCCCGAGTGCTGGGGTTAAAGGCGTGCGCCACCACCGCCCGGCTTTTTTTTTTTTTTTTTTTTTTTTTGAGACAGGGTCTTTCTATTGTGTAACTCTGGCTGTTGTAGAACTTGCTGTGAAGACCAGGCTGGCTTCAAACTCTCAGAGAGCCACCTGCCTCTGTCTTCCAAGTACTGGAATTAAAAGTGTGTGACTAGGCCTAGCAATTTTAGATGCATGAATGGATTTCGAAAAACGTGTGAGCCTTGTTTCCTGCTTCTTCCAATTGCTTGATGGTTGGTAGCTCAAGGAGGAAGCACATGCACATTTTTTTTTTTTCTGTTTTTTTTGAGACAGGGTTTCTCTGTGTAGCTTTGGTGCCTGTCCTGGAACTCACTCTGTAGACCAGGCTGGCCTTGAACTCACAGAGATCTGCCTGGCTCTGCCTCCCAAGTGCTGGGATTAAAGGCATGCGCCACCACCGCCCTGTGGTTGGTTGGTTTTTTGAGACAGGGTTTCTCTGTGTAGTCCTGGCTGCCCTGGAACTCACTCTGTAGCCCAGGCTGGCCTCAAACTCACAAGAGATTTGCCTGCCTCTGCCTCCCAAGTGCTGGGATTAAAGGCATGCGTCACCACTGGCCGGCGCACATGCCCATTTTATTCATCCACTCCCTTCATGGACATAAGATTTCTCCAACTTCTACTGCCATCTTCAAGAAAAGAAAAAGTTATGCATGGTGGTCTACACCCTTCATCTCAGCACTTGATAGGCAGAGGCAAGAGGATCTCTGTGAGTTTGAGGGTAGCCTGCTTTACATAGTGAGTTCCAGGACAGCCAGGGTTCCATAGAGAGACCTGGTCTCAAAACATACAAAAAACAACCCCCCCCTCCCAAAAATCCTTAAGAGTCATATTGAGAGAAAACAGATTCAATGTCTGCGAAATGTCTTTTGGGAACAAACAGCAGAGGAACAGTATATATATTATATAATAGCTAGGTTGATATAGCAAGAAATTCTATATTGTTTTCTAGAAGGTTGTGTGAATGTACCCTCCTATCAACAGGTGTGACTCTTCTGTATCTTCTTTCTCCAACACTTGGCATTATTCAATGCCTTAACCGTTTACCAGCAATACCTATAAATCTTGTGTCCCTGTAATTACGGATGAGTTTGAACTTGCCTTCATGTATATATTTGCTGACCCTTTGAATTTCTTCAGAACTTTCCCTATTCATGTTCTTTCACCATTCTCTTTGTGACTTCCTGGTTCTTGTTGACTTGTAGCAGTTCCTTGCAAACCACAGAGCAGAGCAGCGATCCGACATGAAGGACAGTGATTGCCATAGTTGTTAGAAAAGGAGTGAAATCCTCAAAGATACATAGGTGGTTACAGCTGCAGTGCAAAGTGAAATTCTTCAGGTTAGGTAGTGGGTCAGTGATATTCATCGACTCATTCCTTGTTTCGTTGTAAATCTTGTGTGGTCTTTGATTTTAAAAAGGTTCTACACACTAGAATGTGCTCTCCTCGAAGTCTGTTCTTCTCACAGAGAGGTCCACATAGCAGGGACACTCGCTTCTCAGAGAACACATGGTGGGGGAAATCCACTGGCACTTCAGATGTCTGGGCTCAAAGTTCCGGGAAAAAGGCACAGGGGTTGGGTGTATTTAGCTTCTCAGATAATTCTGGACAGCAAAAGTTTTTGAATTAAGGGAAATCATCTTCTTCTTCTTCTTCTTCTTCTTCTTCTTCTTCTTCTTCTTCTTCTTCTTCTTCTTCTTCTTCTTCTTTTTGGTTTTTCGAGATAGGGTTTCTCTGTGCAGCTTTGCGACTTTCCTGGATCTCATTCTGTAGCCCAAGCTGGCCTCAAACTCACAAAGATCCACCTGTCTCTGCCTCCCGAGTTGGGATTAAACGTGTGCACCACCACTGCCTGGCAGGGGAAATATTCTTTAGCATATTTTTATGCTATCTAAAAATAGTACTGTTGAGCTACCTTCCAAATATGTTCTTCATCTCTTATTTCTTATTTGTGTTTTTTAGATACAGAGTCTCACATAATCCAGGCCGGTCTTTCACTGTGTAGCTGAGAATGACCTGGAATTACTGTCCCACCTGCCGGGCCCAAAGGTGTGTGCCACCACATCAGCTCTTCATCTTTTTAACCCCATGCTGTATCTTGGTATCTGCAGTATTTTATCTGTCTGAACCAAATTTCAAAATCCTATTAATTATTTATATTTATGCAACACTACCCTTAAATATATATTTAGCATATGTAATTTCATCACTAGGTATCTTCAATTGAAGGTTTAATCCAATTCCTGTTGCAGTATAATGGAATATGTGACATCCATCTTTTATAATTCAATTTCTAAATTATTCAGCTTCGGTTTTTTTTTTTCATGTCTGTCCATTTTCATGGAGACTAGAAACCAATTAACATTGGTATTTGAAGGGTTTTGAAACAACTTCTCAAAACTTTGAAGCTAGAGGAGCTACAGGAACAGTCCTACATTTCCATCTCTGATTTGGGCCTCTGACAAGAAGCCTCGGAAACACCCTCTTTAGAACAACCTGCCATTTCCGACCAGCGAACACCCCAGTTCAGATTCCAGAGAACTTTACAGGTGATGATTAAGTGCTTGAAAATTTGCATGTGTGTTTGTCAGCAAACTTCGAAGTTTCCCCTCTATTTTGCAAAAGTTCTGCAGAGATGATTTCTATTTCTATTCCACTAATCTCTGTTTAGCTGAATAAGGCTAGTTCTGACAGAAGTGAAGTTTACCCATGACATCATAGCTGCTTTCCCGTTTGGACAGTCCTTGTCTGGGCCTGCCTGTACCCCAATGGCTGTACCACTGCTCCCTCATGGCAGTTAAAGCTCCTTCTCAGATTCTTGGCTGCTGAAATGTCCTCAAAGTGCAGAAAGGTCAGAATGCTCAGCCCTTGTCCTTTTCTCCTTTCTAAACAACCAATATCGAGGGTCCCTATCCCCTGAGGGCTTTCATCCACAGACAGATATGTTAATGGATTTTAGTAGAATTGACCTTCACTTTCACTGAAAAGGAAGTGAACTCCATCGGGTGGGTTTCAAGTCCTCTGGTTGAAGGTGGATTGGCTTTGGAGCCCAGCCATTGGCTCTTTTCTTTGGAGGTGGGGAGGTCCTTTAAGGCAGTGGCTTTTCACCTGGAGATCACTGAAAACAGCACGTCAAGATCCCAGTCCCAGAGATGCTGATCTCATCAGCCTGAGCCTACAAGTCATCATCTTCGTCATGGCCGACCTCATCGTCACCAAATAGAACACCAGGTAGTAGTTAACCCAAGATACTAGCTTCTTAGTTCCCAAAGCATTTGGAACAAAGAGAAACACTGGGGAGGGAAAAGTGAGGGCTGTGGAAGCAACTAGAACTAGTAACTAGAACCCCCGTGAGTGGGTGTGCAGTGCTTGGAGGAGACTTTTTGCCTTGGGGTCGTTCAGGGCAAATTTCAGGTTACAACAAGGCTCTTAGACGCTAAGACTGTCAAATAGTTATATAAACATTGCTTGTTTTCTGAGGGGAATTGGATCTAGAATTCCCTCAGATACTAAAGTCTGGATGTGCAAGGCTTGTTAAGAATGGTGCATTTGGACCGGGCGGTGGTGGCACACACCTTTAATCCCAGCACTCGGAGACAGAGCCAGGCGGATCTCTGTGAGTTTGAGGCCAGGCCTGGTCTACAGAGTGAGTTCCAGTTCCAGGACAGGTTACATAGAGAAACCCTGTCTCAAAAAAAAAAAAAAAAAAAAAAAAAAAACAATAAATGAATGAATGAATGAATGAATGAATGAATGGTGCATTTGTGTAGCACCTTCACAGACCATCCTGCGCACTTTAGGGAACCTTTAGCATGCTTAATCCAATGTAACAGCTCCTCTGTAAACAGCTGCTATGCTGATGATTGAGGGAATATGGACAAGAAAAATGTTTTGTGTATTTCAATACAGATATATCCCCCCCAAGTTTGTATCCATGATTGACTGAACTGATGGATGCAGAATCCTTCTATGGAAGGTTGACTGTACTGAAAAGCCACAAACAGGAAATGATAATCAGGCTTGCCTTTCCTTATAGTGGTGTTTCTTTTCTTTTTCTTTCTTTCTTTCTTTTTTTTTTTTCCGGAGCTGAGGACTGAACCTAGGGCCTTGTACTTGCTATGGAAGTGCTCTACCATTGAGCTAAATTCCCAACCCCATGGTGTTTCTTTTCTATAAAGTAGGAATTGCTTCTGAACATTTATTGTTCTTGGGATTAAAACTCAATGAACATTAATGTTACAGAGGAGACTATGGACGATTCATCAGTCTGGGTTAAATTATAGACAAAATAAGGAGGGTTTATTTTCTAGGAGGTCCCTGGGATATTTTTTACCATGGTTATTTTAATCCACTCCTTTTCTATCATCCACCCTTTGTGGCCGGCAGAACAAGAACCAGCCAAACAGTGACAGCGTGACCTGTGCCCCAGATAAACATGGCTGTTGACTTTCAACTAATCCAAGTATTGTGGAGGGCTATCAGCTTTCTGATCTTTGGTACACGTAGGCAGGATCATTGTGCCTGATCCATCTGAGGCTATTACGTTTTTTTGTGTTGCTCTAGGGATCATATTGTTAAAAACATTTCTATTTTTATTTGTCGTCACATTCAGTGTACCTCATAATTTCACCTGTGAAGAAATAATGGCAAACAGATAATTAAAAATGCCACCGATGTTAGTTACAAACACAATTTCCTTACCATTTAATTAAGAAAGACAACAAGAAAGCCACGTTATTATTCCAGTTTTTTTGTTTGTTTGAGACAGGGTTTCTCTGTGTAGCTTTGCGCCTTTCCTGGAACTCACTTGGTAGTCCAGGCTGGCCTTGAACTCAGAGATCCGCCTGGCTCTGCCTCCCGAGTGCTGGGATTAAAGGCGTGAGCCACCACTGCCCGGCTTTATTCCGGTTTTAATGCTACCAAATCCTCTCTTACTCACAGGGACCATTGAAAAACTTGTAGCAATGTTATATATATAACTTTTTCTTTTGTTTTTTCTCTCTTTCTTTTTTTCTTTGTTTTTTTTTTCAACACAGGGTCTCTCTGTGGTTTTGGTGCCTGTCCTGGATCTCACTCTGTAGACCAGACTGGCCTCGAACCCACAGAGATCTGCTTGGCTCTGCCTCCGAGTGCTGGGATTAAAGGCGTGTGCCACCACCACCCGGTTTTTTTGCTTTTTTTGACACAAGTTCTCACCTTGTAGCATTGGCTGGCCTGGAACTTGCTATGTAGACCAGGGTGGCCTTGAACGCATAGATAACCACCTATCTTTGCCACCTCAATGCTGGGATTAAATACGTGTGCCACCACAGCCAAGCGTATATACAAATGTTTTATAAGTACTGGGTGTGTTGATTTAACCAATCCCAGCTTTTTTTTGTCTTTGTTTTGATTTTTCGAGACAGGGTTTCTCTGTGTTGCTTTGGTACCTGTCCTGGCACCTGCTCTTTAGACCAGGCTGGCCTCGAACTCACAGAGATCTGCCTGCCTCTGCCCGTTCGACACCGCCGCCAGGCTTAAGCCAATCCCGGTTTTAAGAATGTGTGTTAGGGCGGCTCAAGTGTTATTTACTTCCGGTTGCTGTAGCAGTCACTTAGGTATAGAAATTTGGAAGCCAAATGCCCTCTGAAGACCACTTCCTCCCAGCTCTGAAGCTTGGGGTGGAAGAGAGCACACAGCGGCATGGAGACCCTTTGTCTCCTCCGTGTTTCCACTTCCACTGTCCTGACGTCAGCTCTGAAGAATTGCTTTGCTGACTGACCAGCATTCAATTCAACCTGGACGGTGATGTCTTCATTTAAAAATGTTTGCTCAGCTGGATGGTGGTGGCGTACGCCTTTAATCCCAGCACTCAGGAGACAGAGGCAGGCAGATCTCTGTGAGTTCAAGGCCAGCCTGGTCTACAGAGAGAGTTCCAGAAGAGCCAAGGCTACACAGAGAAACCCTGTCTCAAAAACAAAACAAAACAAAACAAAACCACCGAATTGTGATCCCCACATGTTTCTCAACACAGTTGCTCGTCAGTGTATTTAGGACAGGTCTTCCAGCTGCACAAGGTCATTTAAAATTCGAGTCCAGTTCTAGAACGTAAGACTCAGTGATTCTATCATGCTATTCTCCGTAAACCACACTCCAGTCCATCAACCACACAACAGATGAAAATGCTAAATAGCCTCAACTCAGCTCTGAGAAGAAACACACAAATTCCGTAGTTTTGTAAGTACAATTCCTTGAAAACCCTCAGTATGAGATTAAGACGCTATCCATGCCAAGACATATATTTTCCTGTCTTCCTTTTGATCTATTAAGTCCTTTAAAGCAGAAAATAAGGACAATTATTTTGATGCTTCTGTCTTTTTCGTTCGTGTCTCTCTTTCTTCTCCCCCTCCCCCCTCCTCTTTCCTTTCTCCTTCTCTTTCAGGGTCTCACACTGATCCTGATCCTTCCAGTGCTACACACAGCCCTGAGCCACTGTGTCTGTCCCTCTAGGTCAGTAGTTCCAGGATGGCAGCATTGGTGGGATCTTTCAGTTAACGCTTTGACACTCCCACAGGAGGCACATATCAGGCATGCAGTGTACTAATTATCACTTCATAAGCAAGTATAATTTCATCATTAACAGAAAAAAAAATCTATTTTACATTTTTTTCCCCTCAGTGAATTTGCTTCGGAGGCAGAGTCTTACTACGTAGCAAAAGCTGGCCTTGAATTGGAGATGTTCCTGTGTCCGCTCCATGAGTGCTAGGATTCCATGTCTATGCCACCAAGCCTGGTTCCAGTTCCACTCAGGGATTTTTAAAAACATATTCACAAATTTCAGGAATTCAGATGTAGATATCTTTAATTAATTAATTAATTGTGTGTATGTGTGTCTGTGCACCGTCGTGTCCCCGTCCCCGTCCGTCCGTGCCCCCCCCCCCCCCCCCCCCCCCGCCCCGCCCCGCACGCGCCCAACACACACTCATGCGTGTGTGCCTCATGGGCATATGAAGTCGGAGGACCATTTGTGGGAGTCCGTTATCTCCTTCCACAATGTGAGTCCTGGTGATCAAATTCAAGTCAAAGCTTGGCAGCTGCTGTGTGGTTCAGCAAGGGGCCATCTGTGTCCAGGTGCCGGACGGAGGCTTCCAGGTTACCTGGAGCATCTTGGACCATCCAGTTAAACCGTAGCCTTGGAAATGGAAAGCAGGCACACCTTTTCTGGATGCCTTCCAGTATCGCCCTACGAGTTCAACACTGAGCTTCTGGGCCCTTTTTCTCAGGCTGGCTTTGTCTGCAGCTCTGTCCCACCGCTCTCCTCTGACACGGCTCTGCTACCTCTGCTTCACCCTGGCAGAAATGTGCTGACTCCCGTAGATGAAAAAGAGTGTTAAGTAATTAACCTCGTGGCTGTTTTAATGATTGTGTTTCATTATTACATCATTTTGCAGGGCTCCGGGTTGACTTCTCTCTGCCCGTCTGTTTGGATTGATTTGCTCATTTTTAGGAATCCCCGTTGTTATCTTTGTGATATCTCAGGCAACACTTAATCTTCATGATGCTAATTTTCTTTTTGTCACAAAAAATGAAACATTGTTCATAGTCCAATAAAGGTACCAAAATAATGATGAACTGCTAGGTTACATAATAATTTATAATAACGAAACATCCTATTTTTCTTATAGTGAAATACTGACTTACTGGTCATGGCTGACTTTTTTTTTTGGTCCCACAATGTAGGCTTTATATTTAAAAGTCAATTAATTTTTAGGCCTTTGACAGCTCCTGCCAACTCCTAATAAGTACATGTTTTTCTGACATAGGACGTGGGTGGGTGAGACGTTTCTCAGAAAAACTGAACCTAATACTCTGCTGTTATCATGACCTTAGGAAGCAACAACATGGGTAACTCAGCCTTGGTTCATTAAACATCTCATTTTCTGATTTGTATTTTATGCCATCAGGGTAGGCTGTTCAAATTAAGTTTAAGAATAGATGTAACAGACAAATGAGCTCATTAAATGGCTAGAATGCTTCTCCACAAAGGGAAAGAGGGGAGGAGAATTACAGGAGAGGGAGAGGTAGAAAGGGAAGCTCAGGCTGCCAACAAAAAGGTGGAAGAGAGTCGAGGGAGGACACAGTGGAGAAGACACGGCCAATCTGGTCAAGACTTCTGCTTAAACGTTTGGCCAATGGTATTTACTGATGAAGGAAGTTCTAGACCTCCGTTCTAATCCAGTATTTGTCTTGTAAGTAGATATTTTTATATATCATGTGGTATGAAGAGACGAGTGAGATACTATTCTTTACAGCCTGGGAAATTCAAACTAGGGCCTCACAAATGCTAGGCAAGTGCTCCCTCACCTAAGCATGTCTCCGGCCTTCTTTTATTTTGAATTTTGAGACAGGGTTTCACTAAATTGCCCCAGTTGCCCTTGAACTTGAAATCCTTCTGCCTTGACTTTCTTAGCCGAGATTACAAACCTGTAAACCACCAGGGCTGGCTTAATACTCTATTTTAAACTCTAGAAAGACTCGGTATCTGTCTGAAGTATATGAGTGCTCTGTAAAGTTGTTGTAATTTTTTTTTGTGATAAGTCAACCTATAGTCTAGCTATACATCCTCTGTAGGGCGAGCGTGCCAGTAACCGGAGTGCTTTTAGGGTGGGAAGAAGGGAAAGGAGGGAGCCCCACCTACCTCTCACTGGCTGGCCTTCCTCCTCTGGTAGCCATGCTCCTGGCTGGGAAGGAGGGTGGGGAGAGATGCTGCAGGAGCCACAGCACAGCAAACAGCCTCGAGTGCTGTTGTTTCCCTTTCTGACCCTGAGATCCTTTTCTAAATCCAGCAGACATCTGACTCCCGGTGTGATCATCACACTCCCGGTCAGAGCTGCAGCACACGAGCTGGCTGGCGCTGCTGCTGGGAACTGTGACTCACTCCTTCAGGTTCTCCCTGGTGCGGAAGGAGTCTCCGAAGGGGAAAAGGAGCAGTCTGTCAGGTGAGCTCATCACTGTCAGCATCACCAGCTTCCTGAGAGACCAGGCAGTGTAAGGGAAAAGAGCACCTGTCAGAGTCCTGGAAAATCACTGTCTCATGTGACCATGAGAAGGTTAGTAAAGCTCTGAGAGCCTCAGTTTTCTCAGTGAAAGGTAAAAAACCAATCCCGAAGTAGCACTAAAACGTGTATGCCTAATGTATGGGCAATATTATGCAGTGGTTGGTTTGAAAATTAAACGTCCCCAAAAGCACTCTAAAACTGCTTATTTACTTCGACAGGGTCTTCACCTGTTTCTGCCTTCTGAGTGCTGGGATCAAAGTAGTACTCCACCATGCCCAGTGTCTGGCAGTAGTCTTTGGGGATTGTGGAAACTTTAGGAGGTGGGGTTTTGTTGGAGGCAGTAAATTACTGGAGGCATGCCTCGGAAGGCTGACTCTTGCCTGCCCCCTCGTCTCTGGTTCCTGTCTGCATGAGATGAGACATTGCTCACGCCCCACCACGGTCTTCTGCCCAAGTGTGGAGAGCCAAGGATCTGAACCGAAGCACCAGAAACCTCAAGCTAAAGCAATTCCTCTCTGAGATGTTTGTGCTGCTCATCCTGTCTGTCGTACATTCTGCATGTGCAGATCAAGACAAAGAGAAAAATTATAACACTGTATACATCATATAAGGCATTTAGATGTTTATAGTCTCTATACTTGAGGAAATACTAGACATGACTACAATATATCAGAAAAAGAAGGAATGACTGGTGAACTAGATGACTACTCACTAGACCATTTATTCACTTTTAAAAGTTTGTAGTTACTTCACTGCAAGTTCTGTGACTTGCAGTGAAGTTACTAGGATATGTAAGACACATTGTCCTCAAAGAATTTGTTACTTAGATGGAAGGATTGTACATAAACAAGGTTGGATGTAAAACGTGTACAGAGAAGAAATGCCATGGCCGTTCAGAACAGACTGATCCTGGAGGAGGGCTTACTAGAAAGAAGGCAAGGCAAGCCAGTTTCAACATGTGTTGAGTCCTCATTATGAGACATCTCCAGAGATTTGCATGTTCAACAAGGACCTGCAGACAGAAGAAGCTGAGTCAAAGCACAGAGGCAGGAACCTGTAGATAAGGTGGGGGTAGAAACAAGTATCTCAAGTGGAAGCCACATCCTAACAAAGATGGAAGTCATTTTTAAGAAGTGCCCAAGTGTGACATCATGGGTATTCTCATACATAAAGCTAAAGCTTATTTTTTTTTCTCTTGCAGATAATTGATGCAATACATCCCATGGAAATCTTTAAGTTGATTAAAATTCTTCTGAGAATTTTTTTCCCCATTTGAAGATTCATGCATGGATCTTTTCTGTAGAATGAGATTAGTCTTTTTATCTAAAGAAGACCACAGAATCCTTCATTTTCTTTGTTTTTCTTTTACTCCTTCATCTTTCATCTTCAAAAATAAAATTTAACTTTGTAACAAGCTTATTTGGAACTGGAAGCTTTTAGAAAAAATGTTAATGTAATAAAATACAGTGACTGATGTTACTCTGTCAGACTGATTTACTGGTACCAAAGGAGGAATTTCAACAGCTGATAACTGAGGGAGACCATGGGGGAAATGTATCCCTAATCCTCTAAGTCACTAGCACCCAAACATGTCAGTTTCTGTCAGATGCGTTTGTGTGCGCCTCTCACATCCGTGACCTCAACGGAGGATTTACTTGGAGCGTTAGCTATTTAAATATCAGACAACTGAAAGGGCACCGGGAGCACTCACATTGCAAGAGGTGTGGAAGGAAACGGTGCCCACACAGAACGAGGGGAGAGAGCGTGTGGACCTAGACGTTCAAAAGGAGGAGGGGTCTATCTGTGAATCAGGAGGGCAAGGCACCGAGGAGAGGCAGCTGCCTGGAAGAGCTGCTTCCTCAGAAGGCCAGAGCCCCGCGGAGCCGGAATCCAGACTTGGATGACGCGGCTGTTCTGAGAACCATCGCGCTGGCTGGCAGAGACAGGAGGAGGTGGCAGCCAGAACTAACTGCTGGTGGAAACAACCGGAATTTGGGGAGTGGAGAGGTGATATCTGGGTGACACTTCCTGGGACCGTAGGCACATGGGAGGGGAATTAGCCTGTTCAGTCTCTCTCCTGTTGCCTTCTGGTCTCTCACTAGTGTCCCCAGCTGACAGAAGCTAGCCAAGGTCCTTATGGCAATGGCAGTATGGCTGCAGATCTCGCCTCAGTATCTCCAGGCTCAGGATAGAGGGGTGGATAGAGCCTGAAAGTGTAAATAGCCAGCACCACATGTATACAATTCACCAGACTTACCTACAACGCAGTTTCAGACCCGAGTCTGAAGGTCTCTTTTAGAGGCTTTAGAGTAGGCCCAGAAACCTTCACTTTTGAAAATAGCATCAAATTGTTGTACCCAGAGTCCCCCAAAGACCACCAAGAGACCGAATCCGATGCAAAAGCACCGAGTCTTTGTATTGTTACAAGTTAACTGGGGACTCTCCGTCTGTCTGACGCAGCAGCAGAGCAGAAGAGACCCTGAGTAGCAATGGGGCAGGGTTTTTAAAGCAAGGGGGGCTTGGGGTCTACAGACTACATAGGAACAGACTCAGGATTGGTTTATGTGAGTGGCAATCATGTTAGTAACTTTTAATTGGCTAGGGTTAGTTGGGGGTTACAGTTATCCTTTTTGGGGCAGGCCTGGACAAGTCCCAGGCTTTGTCCTTGAGCTGCCATGGAGGCTGGCTGGTCTAGCCTATACTGACTGTGGGGGCTGACTCAGTGGCCCAGGTTTTGTCCTTGATTTACACATGTAACTCTAAGTTGGTGAGAGGTCTCAGACAGTAAACAATTGGCTGAACCCTGAGCAGTCAGAGTACGTGCAGAAAGGGAGCTACTGCAAGGACTATGTCTTTTGTTCATGGCCCTCCCAGAAACTGCTTGCTCAAGTCTCAGGAAACTGAAATGGTGGCTTGATCTCTGAGAGAAGACTGAGCAGCCTGTTATGGCATCTGCTTGGTCCTTTCAAAATAACCTGATAGTGTCTTCAAACACTCTTTCAGAAATGCTGGTTCTCTCTATCTCTGTCTTTCTGTCTCTCTTTGTGTGCGCATGTGCACGCAAGCATACATACGTGTGTGTGTGTGTGTGTGTGTGTGTGTGTGTGTGTGCCGGCACCTGTGAACATGGAGGCCCAGTGCCTGTGAACATGGAGGCCAGAGGTTGACAGTGGGTATCTCCCTCAATTTCTCTCCATTTTCTGAGGTTTGAGGGCAAGTTCTCTCCCTGAAGCCGAGGCCCACAGATTTACCCCGTTTTTCTAGCCACCTTGCCCGGTGGACCTGACTTTCCCTTCTGTAGGCAGACTGCTATGTGTCCTTGACTTTTATGTGGGTGCCGAGTCTCTGAACCGGGTGTTTTCATCTCATTTGCCTGGTAAGCCTTTATTCCCTGAGCTGTCTTCCTAGTACTGATATCTTTCAGCTGAGTCTCTGAATCAAGTTACAACAAGAGTTTAGGAAGAACCCAACACTAGCTCAAACAGCCCCAAGACAATTCACTTTAAAAATTTCCATTAAGACATGATTAAAATGTGAACTCCAACACTCAGGAAGCAGAGGCAGGAAGGTTGTCACAGATTTGAGGGCAGCCTGATCTACATAGTCAGTTCCAGGACAGTCAGGGCTACATATCAAGACTGCTAAAAGTACACAACTTAAAAAATGTCCCCACAGCAGCTTCAAAACAGTTGAACCTTTTGACCCTCTTAATATCCAATATCTGTCATTTTCCCATTCATATACACTTACTACAGTGATTTAGTACTAGGAAAAGTATTTAACTTTCACAAGAACTTGTACGCTTTCCTTTATCAGTGCAAAATAAAAGAATACATTGATTTCTATTTGTTTTGGCTGCTGGGTAGATAGAATTATTTAGTGTAATCCCGGCCAAGCCTTCTCTTTTAACCATCTTATTTTTATATTTTTCAATTGATGACATAAATACATACATATATTAAATTAATGATATCATAGTTTCCAAAGTATTTTTGGATATAGTACATTAAAGCTTATCACTAATTAACTCAAGTTATCGAGAAGGCCAAAGCTGCTGTTCTGTAGGGGAGGCATGGGAAGTCTCCATTCTTGCCTATGAACTATTCTTTGAAAGACTGCACATCACTAATATGCCCCCAGGCTTCTGCATATTCATAATCCACATGGAAAGTCCATTTGAAACTTTCTTTTTTTTTTTTTTTTTTTTTTGGTTTTTCGAGACAGGGTTTCTCTGTGTAGCTTTGCGCCTTTCCTGGGACTCACTTGGTAGCCCAGGCTGGCCTCGAACTCACAGAGATCCGTCTGGCTCTGCCTCCCGAGTGCTGGGATTAAAGGCGTGCGCCACCACCGCCCGGCTAAAGATTTATTTATTTATTATGTATGCAGTGTTCTGTTTGCATGTATCCCTGCAGGCCAGAAGAGGGAGCCAGATCTCATTACAGATGGTTGTGAGCCACCATGTGGGTGATGGGAATTGAACTCAGGACCTCTGGAAGAACAGCCAGTGTTCTTAACCTCTGAGCCATCTCTCCAGCCCCGAAACTTTCTATCTTAAAGAAATCCTCTATTTAATTTGATTCATTCTCCCTCTCTCTGTATATGTGCGTAGGTGCACACATGTCATGCTGTGCATGCAGAGGTCAGAGGACAAACTTTAGAGTTAATCCTGGGTCCTGGGAGTTGAACAGAGGTTGCCAGGCTTTGTGGCAAGTGCCCTTGCTCACTGAGCTATCTCATTGGCCTTACAAAATCCTTTTATGTATCTACATTATTTCTGCCACTTTAAAAATCATGTCTTGGACACTTGGGATTCATGGCAAGACATATTTTTTTCTGAGAGTGAGTGATCACAGAAAATTTCTGGCATAGACCGATCTAAATAAATATGCTGTCTTTGTCTTGTTTTAAGTAGGCTTATGGCAGAGACGTTCAATTACTTTTTTTATCTTAGTGGAATTTAATTTATAAGCACATATTGTGTACAATACTCAAGAATGCACTTAAACATTGAAAAAAAAATAAAACACCCAGGACGCTTGCTTTTTAACTGTTTTCTGATGATCTTTACAAGTAGTTCTCCTTCACGAGGAAATTCATTTAATTACTTCTGCATCTAAGCTGTCTCCCACGGTGACTGCAGTGGGCCCACTGAGGAGCAGGACCTGCCGATATGCAGACAGTACTATGGTTTGCCAATAGAACAACCAACAGGAAATACACAAGGCAATACAGGCTGTGTGCTTTTTTTTTTTTTGGTTTTTCGAGACAGGGTTTCTCTGTGTAGCTTGGCGCCTATCCTGGAACTCACTCCATAGACCAGGCTGGCCTCGAACTCACAAAGATCCGCCTACCTGTGCCTCCCGAGTGCTGGGATTAAAGGCGTGTACCACCACCACCACCACCACCCGGTGATGTGTGCTTTTAATTGATGCAAATACTGTAACTTGGGGGCAATATGCATCTCCCAGAGTCGGTTTTTTTTTTTTACCTCAAAGAGAAAGTGCTTCCTACTTCCTCCTCATTCTGCTTCTCTCCATCGGCCATGGAAACAGTCTTGGTGAGTGTGGTTGTTGGTCTTACCTACCGATTAGATTGCGACGAACCCAGAGGATTAGGAAAGCACACGAATTCCTTTTTTTGAATAAAACTACCTTTTCCCCCTAATTAACTCACAAATAAAAACATCACACCACTATTTAAGGAAACCACTCTAACACAGCCCGGCCCCAATTCTATGCAGTTAGAATGGCCTTCCTGGCCCAGTAGAGGTTCACTTAGGGTTTCACACCTGCACTAGCAATAACATTAAAGAAAAACGATTTTTAAAATTATGTGTGTGTTCATGTGTATGTGTGTCTGTGCGTGTGTGAGTGGAGGTACTGGAAGGGTACTGAATTCCTTGGAGCTGGAGCTCCAGGTGACTGTGAATTAGCTAGTGTGGGTGCTGGGAACCGAACTCTGGTCCCCTGCAAGAGAGCAGTGTGTGCTTTTAACTGTTGAACAATCTATCCATGTCTTCAATTGCATTTTTCTTCATTTATCCATCATGATAAAGAAAAAACTCTGAGAAAGTTAAAACTAGAAGAAAAGCATTAGTTTTAGGTTTACATTCTTTTTTCATGACTCACATCTCTATTTGCCCACCTCTGGCCCTGCTCCTTACCTAATTGTGGTGGGTTGAATGTAATTGGCCCCCAAAATCTCATAGGGAATGGCACTATTAGGAGGTGTTTGTTGGAGTGGGTGTGGCCTTCTTGGAGGATGTGTGTCACTGTGGGGGTGGGCTTTGAGGTTTCCTATGCTCAGGATACTGCCCAGTCAACTTCCTGTTGCTTGTAAGATGTAGGACTACTCCAGTACCACGTCTACCTGCACTCCACCATGCTCCCCATCATGATAATGGACTAAATTCTGAAACTGTAAGTGAGCCACCCAATTGAATGTTTCCTTCATAAGAGTTGCCATGATCCTGGTGTCTTTTGACAGAAATAGAAATCCTAACTAAGACACTAATAGTACCTTTTCTTGTTCTTCATTTATATTTCAAACTATACCTTGAGTTATACCTGTTTATATAGGTACATATTGTGTTTTTTTTTTTTTTCAACTTGACACAAACTAAAGTCATTTGAAAAGAAGGAACCTTAATTGAGAAAACACTCCAAGCCTATAGGGTATTTTCTTGTATTTCCAATTTACGTGGTACTATCCCTGGTCAGGTGGTCCTGGGTTGTGTAAGAAAGCATGTAGCTAGAGAAAAACCTAACAGCGTTCCTCTGTGGTTGAAGTCTCTGCTTCCTGCTTTGAGTTCCTGCTCTAACTTCTCTCAGTGATGGATTGTTACTTAGAAGTGTAAGATGAAATAAACTCTTTCCTGCCCAAGTTGCTTTTGGTCATGGTGTTTTTTTTTTTTTTTTTTTTAAATTTTTATTTTGCAATACAATATTAAGTTCTACATACAGGCACAGATTCCCTTGTTCTCCCCCCTCCCACCCCCCTCACCTTCCCCCCAGCCCGCCCCCCATTCCAATCTCCTCCAGGGCAAAGCCTTCCCCACAGACTGAGATCAACCTGGTGGACTCAGTCCAGGTAGGTCCAGTCCCCTCCTCCCAGGCCGAGCCAAGGGACCCTGCATAGGCCCCAGTGGTCATGGTGTTTTATTTTAACACAGCCATAGAAACTTAACTATGTATTATGGGCTAGGACCAGCATGTAAGTGAGAACTTGTGGTTTATTGATTGATTAATTTTTGAGTTCAGATAACCATGTAAAGCACACTCTGAGTGTGTGCCTGGGAGGGAAGTTCCAGAATTAGTGAGATGGCCACCCAGTCAATGATTTTTGGCCTATTGATAGAGAGGTCTGTTGGGAGGTGGTAGAATTGTTCAGGGTGGGGCCAAACCGGAGGATGTGTCTCTGGGAAATATCTTGAATGGTACACCTAGGTTCTGGTCTCTTCCTGGTCCTGTTTTCCCCTTCTGCTTCCTGGCTGCCAGGAAGTGAGAAACTTTACCCCTCCTGCATGACTCAGCCTCACCACCACACAGAAGAAAATGCAGCTGGCCAACCATGAACTGAAAACTCTGAAAGTTTGAGTGCCAACACATCCTTCCCGCTTCAAATGGGTTCTCTCAGGTACCTGGTTGTGATGAGGAAGAGTCTAACTTCTTTTTTAATTTTTTTTTTCCTCTGGAGCTGAGGACCAAACCCAGGGCCTTGTGCTTGCTAGGCAAGTGCTCTACCACTGAGCTAAATCCCCAACCCCGAGTCTAACTTCTAACTTCAGAGGATGGCATCTGAGGACACCTTGACTTGTTTTATCCATTGTGAGTAAGCTTCTCTAAATTCCCAAAGTGATCTACCCTGGGGACTATTTGTTTGCTAGCATTGGCTTGGTTCCTCTCCCTAGAGTTTTCTTAGCAGGTGTGTGTGATCCTATTTATATTTGCATATGAATCCTGGAACTCTTATTACTATAATTATGCAAATTATTTAGCTAAAGTCAGACGGAAGAAATAGTAGTTGAAATTGGTAATGGAGCTTTTGAAAACTTTCTGAGAAACTGGGGTATAAAATCCTATAAAATAAAAGAAGCATAAACGTACGGTGGTGAAAATGACCTCTAAGTCTTTTGGATCCAGCTGCCTGCTGAGAAACAGTCTACATATGAATCCAACATATGAGTCATGATCCGAGGTGTGTGGGAGAGAGCACTGTCGATGTAGGCAGAGATGAGTTCTGGTCTGGCTGTGCCACTGGGTGAGTGTATGATCTTCTAAGCATTTAAAAACTATTTTATTTTACTTGTGCCTGAGTATATGTATGTATACTACCTGTGTGCAGAAGCCCACAAAGGTCAGAAGAGATCTCTTCTGGGTCCTCTGAAACTAGAGTTATAGGTGGTTGTGAGCCATCATGTGGGTGCTGGGAATCGAACCCAGGTCCTCTTGCAAGAGTAGCAAATGCTCTTAGCCACTGAGCCATCTCTCCAGCCCCTAAGTCAGCACTCAGTGGCTATCAACGGTGTCATCTGTGGACTGAAATAATCGGATTCACACGTTTGATATGATTCCCATTTCTCCAACAGTTTAGGCGTTCTATCAATTAATTATCCAAGAAAATAGGAACTCTTCATCTTAGGAGAAGTAGATTTTCAGATTGACACTAATTTGGAATTTATTCTGTGTAGGAATACTGGACAAGACAATCCAGGGCTGAGGCAGAAACCAGTGAGTTTGGTTTTGGAAGATGGCTAAGTGATTAAAAATTTACTGTGAAGCATGAAGATCCGAGTTCAAAAAGCTGGGGCAGGGCTGTTGAGATGGCTCAGTAGTATGTGTACTTTTTGTTCTTTGAGAGACTGACAGGCAGAGATACACATTGAAATAAAACATAGAAAAGAAAGTAAGTTTAATTCCAACCCTTAATAAAATACTGATATCGAAAGCAGTGTATTGAATGTGTTTACTTTGCAGTATGTATAAGTCAATTAATAGAGATTCCCTCCCTCCCTCCCTCCCTCCCTCCCTCCCTCCCTCACTCCCTTCCTCTCCCACTTCTTTTGTTCTGTTTTTACAGGTTCATCTAAATGTATCTTTTTTTTTTTGTTTCTAAACTCTGCTACTTTAGGATATATAAAATATATATATATTTCTTTTTTCTATATTCTGGTTAATGGTAATTATCCCTCCATCATCATTTATGCTTTAAAGGTATTATGTATATTTTGTTTTTCTTTGTTTTGATGTAATTAGCTACATTGATGAATCCCACACAAAGGATATAGCCTCTTGCTGTAAACACAGGGCCTTCTGAAATAATTAGACTGGGGTAAAGTTGAATGAAACCTGATTTTCTTTCTGTTTTTTTTTTGAGACAAGGTCTCACTATGTAGGCCTTGGTGGCCTGGAACTTGCTATGTAGACCTAAGTAGCCTTGAACTCAGAGATCTTCTTGCCTCTGCCCTCAGAGTGTTGGGGTTAAAGGCGTGTGCTGCTGTATCTGTCTTGAGACCTGATTATTTCAAAGTGGTGTTGGAAGTTGCTCCAGGGCCACAACCTTTCCCTTTTCTCTTCTTTGGTTTGGATGTTGACCAGAGCCCGAGTGTGGTTTCCCTGGCATTTTGGCTTTCCTTCTTTCTCAAGCTCCTCTCTCTGCCGAGTGGCTGCTGGTCTGCCAAGTAGTTGAACATGCCAGCTAAACTCAAGTGGCATAGGTTTTACAATTTCTCTTCTTCATTTTCCTCCTCTGGGCATACCTAGGGCTTTTCTTGTAAACTCGAATAAAATGTCTTCAAACTTAAAAGTCAAACAACAAAAACGATATTGACTCATTTCATATTAGAATACGACAAGCCAGACATATTTTTTTTTTTGTATATTATTAGGATCATTTGCAATTTTCCTTTTCTTGCTGGAATTTTAAAAGTGATTATTGGGCTGGGCGGTGGTGGCGCATGCCTTTAATCCCAGCACTCGGGAGGCAGAGGCAGGTGGATCTTTGTGAGTTCGAGGCCAGCCTGGTCTACAGAGTGAGATCCAGGAAAGGCGCAAAGCTACACAGAGAAACCCTGTCTTGAAAAAACAAAAAAACCAAAAAAACCAAAAAACCAAAAAACCAAACAAACAAAAAGTGATTATTGGGTTGGTGCAATGGTTTAGCAGGTAAGTCATCATGGCCTGAGTTTCATCCCCAGAACCCGTAGTAGAAGGGAAGAACTGATGCCCAAACGTTGTCCTCTGACTTACATGTGTGCATCCACCCCTTGTGATGTGTATGTGTGTGTGTGTGTGTGTGTGTGTGTGTGTGTGTGTGTGTGCATCCCTATGGAATAAGATCTAATTAAATGGTTCCTTTGTACTAGATACAAGGCATTCATTCAGAAGGAATAGTAACCTTGTCCCAGATCGTGTTGACAAGGCTATAATGAACACAGGCCACAGATCCTAAGATATTGTTTTCCGATGTGTAATTTCAGTTTCCACACTTTACAATTTTTCCTAGTTATTAGAAATACTAGTTGGTAAATCTCCCAAAAGCTGAGCCCAACATATCTGAACATTTACAAATAAAAATTACATAAACCAAATAGAAAACACTCCCAGATGTATTACGAAACAAAGGAAAACTGAAGATTTAAAACACACACACACACACACACACACACACACACACACACACACATACAGAAGAGGACAGAAAAGAATTACTGCAGTGCCAAAGTGTCACGATGGAAGAGGACTGTTGTGTAAATTTTGTTTGACAACTATAAAGGTGTTTGTAGATTAATCTATTTTAAAATATGCTGGACTGCTGGGCAGTGATGGCACACACCTTTAATCCCAGCACTTGGGAGACAGAGACACAGATATTTCTGTGAGTTCGAGGTCAGCCTGGTCTACAGAGTGAGTTCTAGGACAGCCAAGGCTACACAAAGAAACTCTGTCTCGAAAAAGAAAAGAAAACAAACAACAAATATGCTGGACTCAGATGTGGACTCTCTGAAATAGATCTCAGGTAGATTATAAACTAAATCACTCCACAGGTTTATATAAGAAAAGGAAGAAATGTTGTCCACTGAGTTTTAATATGTTGAATGTTTATTTCAAGTCCATTTGTTACAGTAAGCTGTGGTTACAGAGGTCTTTATCATGAACCAGTTGTACCTTGATGACCTATTAATGTCTGATTTTCAGGAGTGAATAATTCATTTGTAGCATCTTTTGATTTTTCTCAAGTAAACAGTTGGAAATTGACTATAGTTTCAGCATTAAGAATCATCACATCTGCAACTACTTAGTGGCAAAGTTGGATTTTAGTAGACTGACCTGTATTTCACTTTCACGGCCCACACTTTAGTTCAGTTGAATCATATAATGGAGTGTAATTATGCCACACAGCAGGAAACAAGTGTGTGCCAAGTATGTGGGACAAAGTTGGCTATACAGGGTATTCACCCTGCTAATGGAAAGGCGATTCTGGTAATAAGTTAGTCAGTCAGTCAGCTATTAGTGTTGCTCTCACCTAGTGAGAAAGAACATAGTGCAGGGCCACAGCCTTACCTGCCATTGTGAAATCCCAACAACTACGAAAAGAGGAAGTATTTTTGAAGTTCAAAGTCTGACCTGACCTTGCTCAACATGAACTTATTAGCAGTGGAAACTGTCTGAACTGACAGGTTATTTTTATATTTTTTTCAATGTTTGCATATTTTTGTTACTATTATCTCTTTTTTTTTTGTTTTTGTTTTTTCGAGACAGGGTTTCTCTGTGTAGCTTTGTGCCTTTCCTGGAACTCACTTTGGAGACCAGGCTGGCCTCGAACTCACAGAGACCCGCCTGCCTCTGCCTCCCAAGTGCTGGGATTAAAGGCGTACGCCACCACCGCCCGGCTTGTTACTATTATCTCTTGTGGTGTGAACAGAAACACTGGTGTGCTTGATAATGTAGTTAACAGGTTCCCCCCTCCCAAAAAAAAAAAAAAAAAACAGGGTTTCTCTGTGTACCCTGGCTGTCCTGGAACTCTGTAGACCAGGCTGGCCTTGAACTCACAGAGATCCACCTGCCTCTGCTTCCAGAGTGCTGGGATTAAAGGCATGTACCATCACCGCCTGGAGTTTTCAGTTTTAAGTGACTCTTGATACTATCTAGTGAGAAATTATATATTTGTATATATATATATATATATATATATATATATATATAACATACATAGTAATAGTCCTTGTTTTGAGCTTTTAGAGTATATTCCCCTTTCTAAAACTTTTGAATATGTGTATAGCTACATTTTTGTTAATTGAAACCATCATTAGGAGAGCCAATTTAAAGATTCTTTTTTACAAAAAAATCACACACACACACACACATCTTTATTTTCTATTTTAAAATTCTCATTACCATTCAAATCCTTCACACTGAGAACACTAGACAACACTTGGTGAAGGAAGCATGTGGTTACCATGGGGATTCGGAGCTATTCCAGGTCCATTCTAACCTCTTTTCTTGACTGCAGGTAATTTATTATTACACTCTGTGCTGGCTAGTTTTATGTCAACTTGACAGAAGCTAGAGCGTCAGTTGAGAAAATGCCTCCATAAGATCTGACTATAGGGCATTTTCTTAATTAGTGATTGCTTGAGGAGGAGGCCAGTAAGTAGCACCACAGTGCCCCCAGCCTCTACATCAGCTCCTGTCTCCAGGTTCCTGCCCTGCTTGAGTTTTTTCAAGGATCGACTATTACCTGGAAGTGTAAGCCGAACAAACCCTTTCCTCCCCGAGTTGCTTTTGGTCATGGTGTTTCATCACAGCAATGATTACTCTAAGAACACACTTGAAGTTGCTTTCCAGGATAGAGCATAGGCTTGATAAATGCTTTTATAATTACTCAATGCCACTAGCTTGCAAAGGAAATGATATCTCATTCCTGTAACTGTTTATCTCAACTGATAATGCTACATTTTAGTGACTAGCATCATCTATTACTTACTTACTGCACAGCTGGCGTAGGATGTTTTGCTCTCAATTGTGGTGATATTTTATCTGTGTACCCCAATAAAGCTTATCTGAGGATCAGAGGAAAAAGCCAGTCGCTATAGTAAACATAGAAGTCAGGCAGTGGTAGCACATGCCTTTAATCCTAGCATTCGGGAGGCAGAGATCCATCTGGATCTCTGTGAGATCAAGGCCACACTGGGAACAGAGCCAGGTGTGGTGGCACACGCTTTTAATCCCAGCACTAACCATAGAGGTCTGGAGGTCTGTAGAGACCGACAGGAAGTGATAGGCCTGGGCAGAAAGAGGAGGTGATGTAGCTGGGCAGAGAGAGGAAGTAAAAGGGCAGGGATAGAAAGGCATACAGGCATGGGTATACAGGAAATAGGTCTCTCTGGAGGCTGAGGGTTGGTAAGGTGAGGTTGGCTGTGGCTTTTCCTATTCCTCTGATCTCTCAGTTTTAACCCCAATATCAGGCTCCAGATATTTTTTATTAATAAGACTGTTCAGCAATTCATCTTACACTCAATGCCTTTCTTTGGCAGTAGTGTTACCAATTAAGATTAGCTGACTGAAAGGGAGTTGAAATTCTCCCACCTGACGGCTCTAGTCAGTTCACTTATCTTTCCCATTTAAGGAGTCCAGGAGTCAGGCCAGCATTGATGCCTAAGGGTAAGCAGGGACTTACCCTCTTTCAGTTCCCCTGGTACCCATGGCTATCATTTCCAAGGCATCTCAGAGACAAAGGAGGCTGCTGAGCTCCTGCCATGGCACCTATAATCTAGAGGGAGGAGGAAGATTGAGGAAGCCACATCCTCACTTTAAGTACACTTCCCAGAAGTAGCAAATGCCATTTTTACTCATAGCTTAGACTCAGACAGATGCTTGTGAGTTTTCTTGCAGTCACTTTTATGTCCAGTTAAATGTAGGACCTTTTCTGCTAATGAAGGTGAGAGAGCTGGGTGCTGAATGCCAAGTAGCGGTCTAAGTTTGAGCGCTACCACCCTCAGTGGGGAGACTGAGTCCTACAGGGTTAAGTTGATTTGCTGCGGACTCAGAGCCAGGATTCAAACCCACGTCAGCTCAGCTTCAGGGTACTTAAGTTCTACTTTGAAGTGCTTCTACCTTAAAACAGTTATTTCACTCCATTCTATCTCATCTACTAAATTAGTGGGAGGAAAATCTTCCCAAGTTGCAAGGTCAACCTACTGAAACAATGGAGCTCTTTATTTCAACCTGCCTTGCTGGCAAAGGAAGTAATGTCAGTATCGACTTGTGCAATGAGGCTTTTACTTTTGCTGACCTTTTTCACAGGTGGATTCATAGAATTACTGACAGGTTTAGAAAGCTGGCTGGTAGACAGATTAAAGTCTTATTTTCAGCTTCTGCTTGTTGAGGGTTGCGACAAGTTTAAACCCCATTGGGACTTGCTTTGCTGTCCTCCGGATGGTTTAGGTTTTACACCAGATAATAAAGGGACAGACGTTTCCTTGGGGCCAATAAGAATACATGGAAAAATAAACCTCATCCAGAAAAAGTCACCATAGCCTTGTGATCTTTTTCTTCTCCTGATGTATTTTAAGGTAGTTTAGGGTATTGCTTCTAAGTTCTTTGAAAATGATTTTATTGCCAGTATACTGAAGATTCTCTAGTATCATGCTGGAATGAAGAATAACTCATCATGTGCCAGGCCTCTTCTCCTTTTCTGGCTCCCTCCTTATTCTATCTTGTCTTCCTCCGGCCCTTTCTCTTTCCTATCACTCAAGGCTTTTTTTTTTTTTTTTTTTTTTTTTTTTTTTTTTTTGGTTTTTCGAGACAGGGTTTCTCTGTAGCTTGGAGCCTATCCTGGAACTTGCTCTGTAGAATAGGATGGCTTCGAACTCAGAGAGATTTGCCTGACTCTGCCTCCTGAGTGCTGGGTTTAAAGGTGTGTGCCACCACTGCCTGGCTACTCAAGGCCTTTTTAAAAAAAAAAAAAAAAGTTATACTTTGGGGTTCTGAACTAGGGCCTCACACATGCTCTACCACTAAGCTATGTGTCTCTCTTTCACTTTTATGACACAGGGTCTCACTAAGTAACTAGGCTAGCCTTAAACTCACCCTGTCGCTCAGGCAGGCTTTAATTTGAAATTGTCCTGCCTCAGCCTCCAAGTAGTGGGATTTACAGGCCTGCCTGCTCCTCCAGGCTGTGTCTGTGAGACTCTGAAAGCTTTTTTGCCTTTGCATGCCGGCTTCGCTCTTTGTTCTCTGGCAGCAAAGGAGGACATCTGAATGTGAGAAGTAACCAAAATGTAAATGTCATGACGTATATGTATCACACATAAGGTGTGTATTTTGCCTAAAATTTCTAACATTTTAGGAGACATCGGGAAAATGTATCAATACCATTCATAAAGTGATTAAGATAAATGCTACATTTCAGTTTTCCCACAAGTCCTTCATTCATTAAGCCACAAGTAACACTGGGAACACAGAGTGGTTAATGACATGAAGTTCAATGATCTGATGTTTTACTATGAGATCAACAGAGGTTTTCAGTGTTGTGACCAAAAAAAGTGCTTTAAAGTGATGAGGTCTAAGATAAGAAAGAGGGAACTGTGGCACCAAAGAGATGCCAAGTCAGAGAGATGCAACCTCTTTATGACTTTGCTGTGTGTCCTTTGTAAACTCTGAGTAAGATCGGGTCCAGGGTCCAAAAGAGAATTTCCAGAAGAACACAAATGTTTCTATAGTCGTGATAAAACACCACACCCAAAGCAACTTGTGGAGGAAAGGATTTATTTGGCTTATACATCCCTATCATGCTCCATCCCCGAGGAAAGTCAGGGCAGAACTCAAGGCAGGAATGTGGAGGCAGGAATTGAAACAGAGACCATGGAAGAGTGCTGTTTATTGGCTTGTTCCCCATGCCTTGCTCATTGTGCTCACTTATACGATCCAGGACTCCGTGCCCAGGGTGGCAGTACCTATAGCGGCCTGGGCCCTTCCACATCAATCGTTAATTAAGAAAATGCCTTACAAACTTACCTATAGACCATCTTGTGGAGACATTTTTGTTCTCAATTGAGGTTCATCCTTCCAGAAAACTCTAGTTTGTGTCAAGTTGACAAAAAACAAAAACCAATAACAAACAACAAAACAAAACAAAAACAACAACAACAAAACCAAATCAGGACAGAGCTTTCTCACAAATCCCTTTGTTATTAACTTGTATTTAAATAACTAATACATTAATACATATCCTTTACTAAAATTTTAAAAGTTCCATTTCAAAATTTTAACATTTTTAAAATTATTTATTTGTGTCACATGCATGATTGTACCGTGTGTGTGTGTGTGTGTGTGTGTGTGTGTGTGTGTGTAGCTCAGAGAACAACTTCCAAGAGTTGGTTTTCTTTCTTTCTTCTTCTTCTTCTTTTTTTTTGTTTTTTGTTTTTTAAGATCGAGTTTCTCTGTGTAGCCTTGGAGCCTGTCCTGGAACTCACTCTGTAGACCAGGCTGGCCTCAAACTCACAGAGCTCGGCCTGCCTCTGCCTCCTGAGTGCTGGGATTAAAGTGTCTGGTCTGGTTTTCTCTTTCTATCATGAGGTTTCAAGGGATGAACACAGGTCCTCAGGCTTGGTGGAAGGTACTTTTACTCACTGACCCATCTCAGTAGCACATATATTTCCAATAATTTTTTGCTGCATCTTCAGAGATTATCACCCATTCTCTTTGCTTTAACTAAATTAAAGAATGTCGGGTACTACAGCCTTGAGGTCAAAAGTATAGTGGAGACAGATGACATAGGTTGCATATATCAGTTTCACTTGTCTTAATCTCTTGGTGCTATGGTACTTTGGAATCATGTCTACTGATACATTAACACTTCACCTGGATTACCTCATTTAACCTTTGCAGCAGCACTTCAAAGGAGTAGATGATGATATTTGTCCAAATCATGAGTGAGAAAGTTGTGTTAAAACCTCAGTAATTCACTTAGCTAGTAAGGAGTTGATACTCCACAGCTAATTGTAGTAATAAAATTACACCAACTGAAAAACTTGTATACCAGGTGTATATCATAGTGTTCTGCACACACTTGATGTTAGTGAACAATTTCTGGAAGCAATTAGCTTTTTGTAAGAAGTCATTTGTTATTGTTGTGGGTAGGTGCATGATGTGTGTGGGGTGTACACATCACAGCACACATGTAGAGGTCAGAGGACAGCTTTATGTAGTAGGTTCTCTTTAAATGAGTTCTAGGGATTGGCCTCAGGTCACTAGGCTTTTGTGGCAAGTGCTTTATACCTTTAGTAAACTCTCATAGAATAGTTTTAAGGATTTCAAATCATTGCCTGGACACTAAAAAGAATTGCTAGAGTCTGTGATTTTTGTCAGATTGCAGATTCCAAATATGTTTTAGAGCTCTCTCTGAACCACAAATTATTGTTTTATGATTTTGAATTTATCAATGAGGCTCACAACCGAAGAACATTTCTATTTAAATAGATCATTTTCCTGTAGCTCACGCAGGTCTCGAATGTGTAACTAGCTGCTGCCACTTCTGGAGTAGCTGGGATTGCAGGCCTGCACCACCAGGCCCAGCTATGATTTTATTGTACTTTCTAACGGTTTGCAAATGGGAAACAATGCATGTTGTGATTGTGATTTTACCATTTGTGCATACACATTTAAAATTAGTTAGAACCCAAATATTACTTAGAATATTTTTGGCAATGAGTAAGAAGAAACCCAATTTATTTATTTATTTATTTATTTATTTGGTTTTTCGAGACAGGGTTTCTCTGCGTAGCTTTGCGCCTTTCCTGGAACTCACTTGGTAGCCCAGGCTGGCCTCGAACTCACAGAGATCGGCCTGGCTCTGCCTCCGGAGTGCTGGGATTAAAGGCGTGCGCCACCACCGCCCGGCGAAACCCAATTTAAAATGGTAACTGTAAAACAGAGCCCTTTAATCACATGGTAAGGAGTACAGAGGTAGTACTGTTCTGAGATTGAATCCACTGTGTCATGAACGATGGACGTTCCTCTTACTTCCCTGAGATCCCAGGCTTAGTGTGGCTGAGTCCTTAGGCTTCATTCTCATCCGTGCATGGTGGCCGCTGCTCCGGAGGGTTGTTTCCATCCATGTTAACACCTTTCCTCGTAGAACCTTTGCTAAGGCCCCATTGGAACGTGCCCACTTGGCCACAGCTGCTTCACTGTCCTGGTGTAAGCCATTCACTTTACTAAGAAATCGAGATTGTCACGATTGGCTGCCATCAATCCATGCTGAAAGTTTGGAGGCCCAGAGAGAGTCTATTGTTGTGGAATATTACTTTAACTAGGCAAAGATGTATTACATGTGTTTACACTGCAGAATCTTACTTTAACTGTGTGAAGGTGTGTTACATTTCTCTATGCTGCATTTGTTGAACGATGTGAGGATGTTACATTTGTTTGGGCTGCATTTGTTTAATTATGTAAAGATGTGTTGGCATTTGTTTCACCTTGCCTGCCTAAGGCACCTGATTGATCTAATAAAAAGCTGAATGGTCAAGGGCTAGGAAGAAGAGGATACGTGTGGCTGGAGGGTAGAGAGAATAAATAGGAGGAGGAATCTAGGCTCAAGAGAGAAGAGGAGAAGAAGAGAACTATTGAATACCCAGGGTCCCAAGGATTTTGCTATGTCCAGCGTGGGATATCTGAGGGGAAAAAAAAATCTACGTATACTATGCTCTTATGTCTGTTAACTTTATTCCTCTAAGACAAAATTCTATCAATACACCTATAGCTCCATCAGGCACTCAGGACAAGAGTAAATATAGATACACCAAACTCTTTATCTGTCTACTTTATTTTTCTGGGATGAAATCCTGTCTATATAGCATCAGTTCTGTCCAGTTCCCTAGCCCATAGTCTTGCTAACGACTAAACTCCTATGCTTCCAGCCTCATCTTCGGCCTCCATTTTCCTTATTCTCCATGTCCACTACTCTCTACTCCTGGCACTCAGAAAACTCTACCCGAGATCTGCTTGCCCTCTATGGATCCTCTATCTTCCTCTCTTTTCTCTCACCATGCCCTTCTGTCTGCTCTACAGAAAAATGCCTGTTTTCTCTCTCTGGCCCCATGGTTCTCTGTCTCTTCAGGAATGTTCCTCCACCCTACCTTCTTCCTTGATATATAAAAACCTCTTTTGTTCTCAGTCAGTTGCTCTGGAGAGCCACTAGGCCTTAAGGTGAGGAGATGGTCTGAGCTTCATTTGCACAAGAAACAAAGCTATGCGTCTCTGCCAGCTTGTACTTGCCTTCGTGACCTTATCCACTACTGGCTCCAGAAAGGAAGTTCAGCAGATTTAGGAAGCTGAACTGTTAGTCAAAAGGTCTAGAAACATTTTTGGCACGCGAGAATTTCATAGTAGAATACAGCTGAAATATTAAAGGCTGGATGGCACCAAATAGTCATAATAAACGGCTTGCCTTTTGACAGACCCTTGGCCGGTCAAAGTATAGTTTTAATACATAGCTGAATCTCTATAATACATTCTTGCGGCCCGCAGGAGAGAAAGAGGGAGAAAGAGAGGGACATGCCCAGGCCAGAAGCCAAGCAGCCGCTAGCCAGTCGGCCATGGAGACAGCAGGAAAATAAGATATACAGAAAGTAAGAAAGGTAAAAAGCCCCAAGGCAAAAAAGTAGATAAAGAGAAACAGATTAAAATAGGAGCTAAGATAAGGCTGAGCATTCATAACTAACAATAATTTTCCGTGTCATGATTTGGGAGCTGGTTGGTGGCCCAGGAGAAAGCCTGGTACAGTGTCATCCTCCTTTGCATAATGTGCTCAAGGGTAGACAAGCCTGAGATGTTTGTTATTATAGAAAAACAGTTCGAGAAAAAGTTTTAATTTCAGAATTTTCATTCTGAGACATTATACTTAGACTCAAAGCTCAATGAAATTTTTTTTTTTTGTAACTCACAAGTTCATATATGATGCTTAATTAGTGTGTAGTTTGAAATCTACTCACTCTTATTTTCAACTAATATACTTTTTCACTTATTTATTCCGTGCTTGAGCATTGCTGTTAGTGTTAAGGCCAACATGAAAAGTGTGCAAGGAATGTTTCAGGAGCAAGTAACAGGATATACAATAAAAGTGTCTTAAGCAACCAGGACAATTAATATTTATCTCATTTGAGAAGTTTCCAGAACCTCTTAGCTGATTTCCATAGTCTCATTAGCAGGACAATGCCACACTGGTACCTTTTGAAAAAAAGGAGTGTGTGAAACTATGTAACAAAGCTTCAGGTTGTGTATACATCATTGTCCACAAATATAATGGAGGCTCTTTATAAGGGAAGATGTAGATGGTGGTTCCATATACACGATATCTTATATGGTCTCCTTTTTGGTGTTAATTCTCTGCCTGTATCATGGAAACATTAACAAGTGAAGAGTGTTTCTCATACTCTAATACTTGCAAGTATATAAGTGAAAACTTTATAGTAAGTACTTTTTGGTGTTCGATTTTGTTTACTCCGACCCCCCCTCCCCCAAAATTGCTTACATGAAGTTGATCAGAATTTGGGGCTGTGGTTAGTAGGCTTCACTTGGGTTAAGTCTTGTAGGTTGAAGATGTTGCAAGGAGGGA